>NC_092867.1:18878029-18942756 GCF_032062135.1 Pyxicephalus adspersus | reverse complement strand
GCCCAGGAGGTTAAAACACAGACCACCAGGATGAGAAGGGTAATAGCAATGATAACACATCCAAGTCATTGCAGTTAAAGGACATTCTGAAGATTTAGAACAAATTCGTTTCCAGCACCCAATTGTAATAACATCCTATTCTTCATAAAGGAGTTTATTTATAATGAAAACATTGCCTGGTGGAGAATCTTTCAGGTCTACGTGTATCAATAGCAGTAATTGATTCCCACCAGAGAATACAATACAAATCCATCTTTGTGCTATTGTGACTTGTCGGGGATATTTACACCTTGATGTCCTGGTACCATGAACACAATTTATTTTTGTTAGCAAAGACGACAACCACAACACCACAGTAGTGCATTACGGTGTGCTGAAATACATTTTACTTAGTGCTCAGATGGATGAGATTAAACAACAAATAACATCACTACGTACTGATGAATGTAAAGCGAGTTATCACAATACAAATCACCCAAAAGTTGTAAGCCCTGCCAAAACTTTCTTGTTTTAGTTGAAGGGGAGTTTAGACGCCTCTTCGGTTTTTTTTACTGCCCTAAAAATTTCCCCTCCAGTGATCTCCATTCCAGTAGAAACAAAAATCTTTCTTTAAGAGATTAGAGGGAAGAATGTCTGATCTTTTATTTCTGTCCCTGTTGCCTCCCATCTTGTCTGCAGACCAGGAAGTGAGGGGGAATCTCTATAACAAGGCATGGATAGCAAAGAAAGAAACCCAACAAAGTCTTCATCCTTCTCTAATCAATCAAAAACTGGAAACAACTATTTTTGATGGACATACACTTCATGTGGGACATGAATGGACAAAAATACATAAAAAATATATTTAAACAACTTCTATTGGTGCGTAGCAGCATGCATGTAGTATGATTCAGAGCATTATGACAATACAATGATGTGACCATTGCTGGGTTTACTATGCCTGCAGCCATGGAGCGCCTATTACCAGGGACTGTCCTGTGTCCCACATGTCCATGGAAATGCTGATCATTGGCCACAAAATAAAAAAAGTTTTGCTCAGCTTATTCCTGTCATTTTAAAGTTACCCCAAATCAGATGAGCGCAGATGAGGGGGGGAAGGGAAAGAAGGGGAGCACAGAGGAGGCGGAGGAGAGGAAAGAAGGGGAGTGCAGAGAAGGAGGAAAGGATGAAATTCCCCCACTTACTAGATTGTAAGCTCTTCGGGGACAGGGTCCTCTCCTCCTCCTGTGTCACTGTCTGTATTGGTCTGTCATTTGCAATCCCTATTTAATGTACAGCGCTGCGCAATAAGTTGGCGCTATATAAATCCTGTTTAATAATAATAATAATAATAAGGGGAGCACAGAGGAGGAGGAGAGGAAATTAGGGGATCGCAGAGGAAGAGGAGAGGGGGCGCACAGAGGAAGAAGGAGGGGGAGTGCATTGGAGGAAGGGGGCCCTATTCTGCCCCGTGAAGAGTATGAGGGCCCCCTCCAGCAGGAAGTGGCCCCTATAGGTGATATCTATTCCTCCATGCCAGGTATAAGTGCAATGTGGCCCTCACAGAAGCTTACCAGTATTTGACTATAGCGGTGACCTGGAGGGGGTTGGGCTGCTCTGGGTACAGCCGCCGGCACTCGGTGTAGATGGCATGCAGCCCCGGGGGGAAGATAGACGGGAAGGGCTGGGGTCCGCTGCTAGGCCTCATCTCTTCCATTCCCTAAAGACACTCGCAGGGTTCAGACGCTCGGCGGACACCCCCGCCCGATGCTGCTAGGAAAAGTCCGGTTCCCACACGAAATAGGCGGAGAGCTCCGCTCCTCCTTCCCGGCAAGCCTGAGAGAAATCTCTGGAGAAGCGGCCACACAGGTCGCTGATGGAGTGTAGATGGTGGTCCTAGAGTATTAGACGAATGCCATTGGCTGTTCAAGCAACCAATCTGTGAGGCTTGAAGCCGCAGGCTTCTTTTCCCTGCAATCTATTGGCTAGTTTCTAATCCAATCGTCTTGCGAAAAAAATATGTCGCCACTATGAAGAATCAGCCACATTGTTGGTTTGAGACAGGATGTTTCTTCATCCTTGCTTTTTGTTGGATAAACAATAATATAAACGTGCAGTGATGCCTTTTCTGAAACTGGGGATGTACTATGCCCACATAATCTGTTTTGAAAATGCCACCGGTATTCATCAGTGTTACCCACTTTCTCTGATCCTCTTTGGGAACCATCCTATTGTGTGTGAAACCCCCCCCCCTACTAGATTGTAAGCTCTTCGGTGCAGGGTCCTCTCCTCCTATATCACTGTCTGTATTAGTCTGTCATTTTCAATCCCTATTTAATGTACAGCGCTGCGTAATATGTTGGCGCTATATAAATCCTGTTTATTAATAATAATAATAACATTAATAATAATAATAATAATATTAAAATCCCTCTGCAACAACCCCCCACCCCCCTCCTTAGGGTGTTCCTTTTTTTATTTGAGGTACGAGTCGCTATAAAATGGACTATTTTGTTACCAACATTTGTATACCTTATTTCATACAATCTGAATGAATCATTGCATTTTGAAAAGTTAAAATAATCAAAAAAAAAAATACAAATCAAACAAATATTTTTGTTTTCTCAGCTACATCAGTTTTTTTGCTCTTGAAATTTACATTTTTGGGGTAGTGGGTTGTCCAGGTACTCCTTGCTTTAACCCTCCTAACAGTTGTTCTACCTCTGCTCCGAACACAACATCACACCGGGGTATAAGGAGGGTCCATGCCCTCACTTTATTTTGGGACCCCGTATAGGTTCTCCCTGCACGCTCGCCATGGATAGCCCTCACTATCACTGTGCCCCCTCTTCTTTTTTTACAACTACACCCCTGGTCACATGACGGAATACCAACAGAGGACAATGAGGTGGAAAGTCTACATCATACAGTACATGGGCAAAATCCAGATTGGTGGCTGCTGGGGCTCTCCTAGCAGCATATAGAGAGAGCATTTTGTCAGTGGGAGGAACAGTGACCTATCTTTGGTTGGTATCAGTGGGGAGAACAATATCCCATCACTGGTTGGTACCTTGTATTATCTGAGGAGAACAATGCCCCACCCCTAGTTGGTGTCATTGGGAGGAACAATGCCCCCTCATTGGTAGGTATCAGTGGGGAGAACAATACCCCATCACTGGTTGGTATTACTTGGGGAGAACAGTGCCCTATCCTTGGTTGATATAATTGGGAGGAACAATGTCCCTAATTGGTTGGTACCATACCAGTGGGGAGAACAGTGCCCCATCCTTGGTATTATCAGGAAGAATGGTGCCCCCATTGTTGGTATCAGTGGGGAGAATCGTGCCACATTGTTATCATCAGTGAGGGGTGGTAGTGCCCTATCATTGGTGTCAGTGGGGGTAACAGTAACCCATCATTGATGTAAATGGAAGGAAGAGTTTCCCATCATTTGTGCCTGGATCGCAAACAGTGTTATCAGTGGCAGGAGCGGTGCCCCGTTTTTGGTGTACACAGTGCCACATCATTGCTGCCTTTCAGAGAAACTGCGATCCATCATTGTTATCAGCAGAAAGAACAGTGCCCCGATATTGGTATCAGTGAGGAGAACAGTGCCAGCTCATTGCCATCAGTGTGGGGTGGAATTGCTCCAATATTATTGTCAGTGGGAGAAGCAGTGACCCATCATTGGTGTCAGTAGAAAGAGTAGTGCCCCATCATTAGAGCCTGCATGTTTAGGTTCAGCGGGGAGGGGGCAGTGCCCAGTTGTTGGTGTCAGTGGGGAGAACAGTGTTTCATAATTGGGATTATTTCGGGGGAATAGTACCCTGTCAATAGCATCAGTTCAGGGGTGGGGGGGGGGCAGTTCCCCAACATAAGGATCAGTAGGGGTATATTGGTATAAGCGGGGTCACTGGAACGAATGGTTTACATCCGGCCTACATGCTGCAGTTTGCCTGACATTGTCTTCAGACAAATCTACAATCCAACACAGATGTTGATCTTTCAGACTATATATATATATATATATATATATATATATATATATATATAAAAAATATATATATATGTGTGTGTGTGGGGCTTGGTCCAAGTCTTCCTGCCCCCCTGCGTAATATAAGAAGTGACATTGTTTTACATCGTGACATCACATTTTCCATACAGGGCCTTCTAAGTGGGCTTGTCTCATCCACATCCTGCCCAATCCCCTAATCTAATTTGCGCATGTGCAAAAGATGCCCGGGCTTCACGCATGCGTAGAGTGGTCTGAGCGGCGTTCCGTCAATTGGTGGTGTGCGCATGCGCAGAAGGAGCTGTAGCCGGCCCGTCATCTCCTGGACAGGAGGAAGCCGCCATGGAGTCATACGATGTGATCGCGAACCAGCCCGTGGTGATTGATAATGTAAGTAGAGCTGCACCCAGGCAGTAGGTGCACACTGCCTGCTCCTTCCAGCCAGGTTGGGGGTGAATGTCCTGATTGAGTTTGGAGGCGATGCTGCCATTATTTTCCCTTTGTCATTATTGTAACCGCGCCCTCCTGCCACACTGACAGCTCTGTCTCTGTGTTTAGCAGCACTTCAGGCCCGTAGGCCGTGCGCAGTGTTTGTGCTGTGCCGGGACGCGCGCAATGGAGTCGGGTATTTATTTTTTTTCCCCATTGGGTGTTTAGGGGGTGATGAGACTGAGAGCAGTCAACCTAACCTGATACCTCCACAAACACGCCTTGCGGACCAAGTAGGCGTGGTAGACGCCGCAAGTCTGCATTTGGATTGGGTAAGGTCGCTGTCACTTATTAGGTTGATATAAGGCGGGGATACCTGGCGTCACTGGGCCGCACCTAGAACTGTGATTGGCCTATAGTTTGATTGGCAGCTATGGTTAGCGCTCTGTTTGGAGCTTTTGTGAGTGGGCGGGGTTTGGGACTCGGGTGGGAGAAGGCTGGCCCGTTATGTGGGTTAGGTTGGCAGTGATGATACAGTAAAGTGTAATTGTAGTGACAACCAAGCTTTAATGTGCAATTGGGGGGGGTCATTTCACAGGGCTATAGGTGGCCATTAAATGGGAGTAATTGGGTGGGTGCTAAGGCCCATGTAGGCCCTGGTTTGTACCCACCTAATGCCAGCAATAACAAAACATGGAAGCGTCAGTAAGGCCAGACCTGCCGCATGGTATAGGGTGGTATTGAAACCCTTGGACTGGCATTGTCACCAGTGGCATCCTCTATGAAGGTACAGGCATCATTCATTACTTTGATCCCAGCACCAGGAACAATATGAGCCCCAATGCAGGATTCTAATCATCCATCACCGGTAATGCTACATATCCATCCAATATTTGCTGGTGGTTTGGCATTGCCTGTATGGCAGAAATACTTTAGTACCTCAATGGGCTTGGCTGGTACTTTGACCTGCTTCTAACCAGCTACAATCTCTGCACCCCTAACTTGTATGGGAATGCAAGACTTGCTTCAAGTGAGCAAAAGCTGGTCATCGCAGGCACTTATACTGATCTGGCCTGATTTATTAAAGCTAGAGGGTAGGGTATCACGGGAGAACCTAAGTGATCAAGCAAACATGAAATGAATCTGGTCCAGGCCATCTAATCGCTAATGATTTTTAAGAAATCCATTCCAGGTTTGCTGAATCTCCCAGGTACTTCGATGATAGTCTAAGTTTTCCAGTCTTGGAGAGATTTGATAAATCATCCCATTTTCCATAAGGACTTTCCAACCTGTATGATCAGTTAGGGCACAGGCGGCGATCTCCAAATCAGTGCCAAGACATGGGAAAGGTGCCAATGTGTACCCGCACCCTGGTCATTAATGGATAGGGCAGTAAAACCCAAAAGGGATTTAAATCTTCCCCATTCCAAAAATATTATTATTGAACAGGATTTATATAGCGCCAACATATTATGCAGCGCTGTACATTAAAAAGGGGTTACAAATGACAGACTGATACAGACAGTGACACAGGAGGAGGAGAGGACCCTGCCCCGAAGAGCTTACAATCTAAGAGGTGGGGGAAGTAACACACAATATGAGGGACGATCTGGAGTGGTGAAAATAAAGAAAAACCTTTTAGGCAGCTTCATAGTCTGAGTTCTGAGACACATTGCTTGTTACCATTAATGTCCTCCGTATAGGTCAGTGTTCTCCATGGCCCCTATTAGCTGGCCGTACCAACCGGCAATTTTCAGTACCCACCGGCTGTTTTTTTGGTTGTCACTAAAAAGTTAGATCACAATAAAGGAGCCTCCATCCAGTTATCCCACCTGGCCTAAAAATATTCTGAGGTGACTCCAAACCACATCTTTATTCTTGTTCATATGTTGGGTAATCAGTGTTCAACTCTACAGTGCTGCATAATATGTTGGTGCTATATAAATCCTGTTTATAATAATAACCCAGGCATTGTTTAAAGGTTTTATTGCAACCAAACTTAAGAACAGCCGGGTAGTTACTAAAAAGTGCCAGGTGGTGCGCCCAGCTAAAAGTGTCCGGGGAAAACACTGTGTAATGTTACTCGGATGTTTAATCTTTCCAATGTGGACTCTCAACAATAGAAACTCAGCAGATATTCTAACCCTTCCCTCCCTGTCTAGTAATATTTGCATGTGGTCACAATAAATTGGCTGAAAAAAGTTTCTGGTTGTCCACCGTAGCTCTATATACAACAAAAGCAGCATATACAAGCCATGTATTACAGCCAATACAAGGCATTTTATATTCATTATCACTGCAATTTCCAGCATGCAAGATTAAATTACATCTTCTTTCTAAATGAGTTTTATAGACATTTTTACATCTGACCAACCCAGAGAAGAATTCCTGATGCTGAGGTTTTCTTTCTTTGCCTTGGTTGTGTTGGTAACAAGTCTCGGCTGTGGTGGTAACCCAGAAAGTCCCTCTATACCTCTATGGCGTATGGTGGCCATGAATGGATACGTTTGGTTTCATTCTATATCTGTGAGCAGCACTTTGCAATCATTGCAAACAAAAACCACAGATTCTCCTTGAAGTGGAGCTGCTTCCTTCCTATTAAAAACTAAAATCAGCCAAGCCTAGTACTATCCCAGGATAATATAATAAAAAAATCACCTAATTACTACCCCAGGGCTGTCCAACTATTCAATAGACAGCAGTACATTTAGTGAGGCGAGGTTTACAAAGAGTCAGAACAATGCTGTTCATGTGAAAATCCTGACCTGAAATGGAGGAGTTGGACTGCGCTGTATTAGTTGGTGTCTTGAGACATGCTGTCTTTTTGCAGTTTCCATAGCTTTTTTTCTTCTTGATTGATAATGTAATATTATCTTGAATTTGTGAGCCGGCTTTTACTTTTAAATAATCACAGCCACCCCTTCTTCAAAGATGTGATGCTTCACATCCTGTCCATCCTCCTGTTATTAATGAAGTAGATATCCCGGGAGGCTTGCAGCAGGTTGTAAAGCTTACATCATTCATCATTCTGTGAAATGAGAAAGCAAGAAAAAGAAATGAGTGATTTGTTAAAACGATGAGCTAAAGGATAAGATAAGGTAATGTTAAGACATTGGTGAAAGGTTTGCTTTATCTGAAGACTGGTGGAACTATTACAATGCATGAATAAGAAATGCAAAAACATTCCATTGTTCTCTTTTCATCACCTCCTGTACTCCTTTAATACACTGTATGGCTCTGGTAATGTAATTACTGTTATTACATTGTACCTTTTTCTTTTTATAGGGCTCTGGAGTCATTAAAGCTGGCTTTGCTGGTGATCAGATCCCAAAGTATTGCTTTCCTAACTAGTAAGTACTTTGTTGTTGATGAACTATTATGCAGTTTCTGTACAAGGTAAAGTTGGTAAGCTTGTGTTGTGTTTCTGCTTAGTGTGGGGCGGCCAAAGCATATTCGAGTCATGGCTGGTGCCTTGGAAGGAGATCTATTTATTGGACCAAAGGCAGAGGTAAGGCAGTTACTTTGACCACTGATTGAAACAGCAGTCGCCAGTCCGCCTACTCTCCCATCCCAGGGTCAGACCTGCGAGCCCCCAGGAGAGTGGGAGGGTTCTGGCATCATGACGTCACTAAAAGGAAAGTTTCTTCTCCTTTAAGTGACACCCGGCTCCCCGCACATGCCTGGTCAGGAGCCGGTAAATTTAGTGGTCCGACTGCCCGAAAAGGTTGGCCACCACTGCTTTAAAACACAGGCACTCTTCCTGTAGATGACTACTAACATATATACATTTTCTGCTTCCAGGAACACAGAGGCTTACTATCTATCCGATACCCCATGGAACATGGCATTGTAAAGGACTGGAATGACATGGAACGCATTTGGCAGTATGTCTATTCAAAAGATCAGCTTCAGACTTTTTCTGAAGAGGTATGTTTGTGTTATCCTTGTCCGTTCTGTAACAAAATAAAAAGCCTGTTCATTAGTTCCCTCCTGCTAAATGGTTTAGTTAATTTTCTTCTGTCATCTGACAATCATTCGTCTGTTTGCCTGCATTGGGGTTTGAAAGGTGCAGCTGTGTCGCACATCTGCAAAAATTTGCAGTTGCAAAGGGCCAATTTAAAAAGATTTCTCAGAAGAGTTCTACAACTTTCATCCAGGATTTACATATGAAGCTGTATTTGAACCATTGCCTGGCTTAGGTGCTGGATATCAATTTGCCTGTTTTGGCTTTTATGTTGAAAACCCAGCTCGCCCTGTACTGGTAGACAGTAGAGGAACTTGGTGCATTTACAAAATTGAATTAATTTGTGAACCCCCTTTATTTATAGGGCAATGTATAAAAGTAAATCAGGTTATAATCCGGACATTTAGTACTGATTTTTCCTTTAATGCTTTTCTTCAGCATCCAGTCTTGCTAACAGAAGCACCATTGAACCCCCGAAAAAATCGTGAACGAGCGGCAGAAGTTTTCTTTGAGACCTTTAATGTTCCAGCTTTGTTCATCTCCATGCAAGCTGTGCTCAGTCTGTGAGTGTCCCACTATTATTATTAAACAAAATTTATGTAGCGCCAACATATAACGGAGCATTGTACAATAAAAAGGGGTTGTAATTGACAGACTGATAAAGACAGTGACACAGTAGGAGGAAACGACCCTGCCCCGAAGAGCTTACAATCTAGGAGGTGGGGGGGAAGTAACAAGCTTGAATTTGGTTCGAAGGTAAAATTGAAGCCAATGAAGAGAACTACAAAGAGAGGCAGCAGAAGAGGAGCGGTGGGAAGGATGGATGAGTCTGGCTGCTCCATTCATAATAGATTGTAGAGGAGAGAGTCGGGTTAGGAATACCAGAGAGGAGGAGTCTAGACGAGAGATAAGAGCATGTACAAGGAGTTTGGTGCTCTCTGGAGATAGGTCACCATCCGTATGAGTATCTGTACTCATGTTTTTTATTGTCAGTCTCCTAATGATTTCTGGATGCTTTGGATGACCGACATGCATCATTTATTTTACACATTTGTATGTGAGTTGAACTTCCCTTTCTTAGATATGTATTTTCCAAATTCATTATTACTTCCTGGTATTTGTACAGTTAATGTTGCACACTAGAGTTTGTTAATTCTGGAACATAAACAATGTTATAAGTGTAGCATAGTGTAACTGAAGACTCATGTTTGAAGGACTGGGAATTCTGGACTGATATAACTTTTATATTTAAGTTCCTCAAACTATTTTAAGACCAGGTCTGCTATATTTTTAGATAGTGAGCAGATCATGTCTGCAGATCTAATTACAGCTGAGAACAAATGGGATTCAAGTACAAAACCCTAGGTGGCCAATAATTAATAAAGAGAGGAATCTTTGTCAGTAGATATGTTACCAAAGAGCCCTGGGAATGTACAACGTATGCACTGCCTAATACACATGTGCATTCACCGTGCTTGTGTCATATTAAATTTTTAATGTAAACAAATATTGTTTATTTGATTAATTTTCTCTTCCTTCATCCAGCTATGCCACAGGAAGAACAACAGGTGTCGTTCTGGACTCTGGAGATGGAGTAACACACGCAGTACCCATTTATGAAGGCTTTGCCATGCCTCACTCCATCATGAGGATTGACATTGCAGGCCGAGATGTCTCTCGCTTCCTTCGACTTTATCTGCGAAAGGAGGGTTATGACTTCCATACCTCAGCTGAGTTTGAAATAGTCAAAACTATCAAAGAGGTTTGTAGTGCTTTTATATCGAGTTGTATAAAAGTGGGACAAGTTGGTTATGACTTTAAACACGGACAGAAAGCGCCTTAGAATCTATAGGGTGGTTGGACACGCATGTTTATTTTATACCAGCTCCTCTTCTGTACGAAAAATTATTTACTCTGATTTCCTGCACACTGTGTGATATTTTCAGTGTGATTATCCATCATCATCCAGCCCTATCCTCCCCAGCCTTACTGTCCCTAACCTGCCAAGTTTATTTGTTAGATTTCAGTTTTTTTTATCGTGGGGAATAATATTTGTTATAGAATCCATTGAATTTGATGCATTGTGACTTTTTCCCATCATACTATCTATTGTTTAATGTTTAGTTAGATACACGTTATATCACCTCTCACCTTGCCATGGAAGTGAATCTATGGCTACCCCTTTTCTAAGGGTAAATCTACATTTCCAACACAAGTAATAGTAAATAGTAAAGCATGGCAGAAAATAATGAACATTATAAGCAATAAATATCTCTTTTGTTTATTGTGTCTTTATAGCATTTACAAGCTTAGCTCAAAAACAGTCTTGCTATCTTGTAAATACGATGGCTTTATTCACAATCTTACATAAATCTCTGTGTTATAGCTGCCTAGTTAAAGGTCCGGTAGAATTATAAAAATAATTAATCTGAACTCACACTATAAGCATTCAGTCTTCTGATTTGTTCATGTGTGTAGCATTCTTTTAGGAACTCCCTGCAGTGAAGTGTTTGCTGCTTTTTATTAGCAGTTTCTTCGATTTATTCTCTATTGAGTTGCTATTATTAATTTGACTGCTATATTATACTTCTGGTACATTTTTTTTAAAGTCTGGATCTTTTACACCAATGTTTATAAATGAATGTTCTGCTTTGTTCTGTACAGCGTGCATGCTACCTGTCCATAAATCCACAAAAGGATGAGACACTGGAAACAGAGAAGGCTCAGTATTACTTGCCTGATGGAAGCACCATTGAGGTATGTACTTTCTCTTGCAAATTACCTGATTTATTAAAGCTATCCAAGGCTGGAGGGGATACACTTTCAACAGTAAAGCTGGGTGATCCAGCAAACCTGGAATGGATTTTTTCAAAGCCGTTTGCTATTTTTTTGGAAATGTTTTAAAACCTGGACCAGATCCATTCCAGGTTTGTTGGGTCATCCAGCTTCACTGATGAAACTGTATCCTCTCCAGCCTTGGAGAGCTTTAATGAATCAGGCCCATAGTATCAGACATGTAGCCCACCATTGGCTGGGACTTTCCAGAAATAATAAAGTTCATGTTTATAATGTCTAGACAGGGTAGTAACACGTATGTTAGGTGACTGGTGTAATTGGAGTAATAAAAGCAGAGTGCCAACTGCCATTCTTTAATAACAAATATCTGTAACTTTATGGGTGTGACTGCTTTACTGTAAATTAGCTTTTTTATTTGTGAAAGTATTATGAGCCACTTAAGGTTTTGTAGTTTTTTTGTGTGTTTTTTTCAAGATTGGCAAAAATGTACAATAAAGCATGAATGCAAAGGAAGGAGCTAAATATGTGAATACATACTTACCAAAGTATTTGTATTGTTCATTCAGTTTTACAATGCAGGCCAGCCTGTCATTAGATGGGGAAGGAGTTACAGCATCTTCTTGAGGTCCCCATGTGCTCTCTCCTCCTGCAAATATGTTTACAGTGTTAGACTGAGCAGCATGCAGAGCAATAGAGCTTTTACAGTGGAAGTTCATCCAGGATACATTTCTTTCTTTTGTTTTTATGGTTGTGTGTCACCTTTGCAAAGGCTTTCCCTTACTTTCTGCCCTGTTGGTAACTATACAGGAAACAAGGGAAGGATATCTCCCAACAGGTAATAACCCTGTCATGCCTTTAATTGCTGTTTGGGGCTTTGACAAACAGCTTGATCCAATGACCACCTAGAATAATATTAATATAATTAAGTGGAAATGTTATTGTATTTTTGCCTTGCAGTTATTTCCATCTCTTTACTGAGGAAATTAACACAATGTAATATGACTTAAGATGCCAAAATGTTTTTATAGCACTATATAAATAAAAACATGGCTGAGAAACATTAACACACACACAGTAGTAAAACATACGGCACATCTAATTTGTATGGTACCTTTTCGCTCCTTTGCATTCTTTCCTTTTAATGTGCTACAATGCATGACCACAGAATCACACACAAAAAAATGATGGCATTGTATTTTTTAAATACTTGCTGCATCTGTGGTGTGTGTTTTTTTTTTAATAAAGGTCATGAAAATGCATGGGAAGCGCACTGCATATGCAATACACACAAGTAGTGTTTACTTTGTCACATGTTCATGTTTCTGGTAAATGCATGATGTGCTTTGAGGAAAACCCATGCGCTTTTCCTAACATAAAGCTATGAAAGAGTCCTAAATGCTTTGTTCCAGCCAAACAAATTTCTGTGTGTTTTTTTCCCCCAAGCTCTTCATATGTTCATGTTGATCATCTTTTATTAGATGACCTAATATTAAGATATAACTACACAATGGGATATTTGTTTTAAAACTTTAGATTTCCATAGACCTTCTGATCTAGCTCTACTCTCTCCTTTATATTTTATCACAAGGCATTCTGGGAGAGCTGTGCTGGGTGACTCACTAGTATGTGATCACTGGGTGTGGTTGCCAACATTTTATGAAGTGTTAGAAGTTGCAGCTTCTGTTTTGTTCATTTTACACATGTTCCTAATTCTTTTTGTGTAGATTGGCCCAGCCCGCTTCCGGGCGCCCGAGCTGCTGTTCCGACCAGATCTTATTGGAGAGGAGTGTGAAGGAATCCATGAGGTGTTAGTATTTGCCATTCAGAAGTCAGACATGGACCTAAGGCGGACCTTGTTCTCCAACATAGTGCTCTCAGGAGGATCCACCTTATTTAAAGGTGATGACATATATGAATGTGGGGTTTTCAGTCCTTTTTTTTAGCTGTCATATTTTGCACTTTGCATATCTAAATCATAAAATCTTTAGGAGTATAATAATTGAATGTCTTAAATTATCCTTAGAGTACTTCTACCCTACATGTGAGAAATTTAGTGTTTGGCTTCGACTAAAGTGATTTTTTTTACTTGTGATGACTCAGTTAATTTGGTCCTCTTCATGTAACAGTGTATTTTGAAGGTAATCAGCAGGTAGTTAGGTAAAGCAGGTTTCTCAACCCACTCCCAGTGTCTGATTATTACCATGTATAAATATGCCACAGACAAGGTTATACTATTTGAAGTTGTTCCCCAGCTGTATTTGCTATACTAGGCCAGCATAATCTTTGCTTCTTCTGGCTTTCTGATTACTGTCAGCCAGCCCAATATAGAGCCCATGCCATCCAGGTTTCTTCTTCTTACCACAGAACTGTACTACAGAACATAAATGGTGGCTGGAACCTGGCTACTATCCACCAGCCCAACACAGACCCCACATCATCCAGCTTTTCTTCATAGTAACACAGGGAGGACTGTGTTCTATATGAAATGATGGGTGGCTGGGACCTAGGTACTATCCACCAGCCTAACATAAATTCTACATTATCCAACTTCCTTGCTTAGTAAAACCGGACAGTGTTCTGCAGATGGATGATGGGTGGTTATGGCCTAAAAACCATGTGCTGTCCTAACTTAGACCCTACAAAACGGTATTGCCTGATTTCTGCAACTTGGAGATCCAGGTTTCTAGAGCATTAATGTGCAGTTTTCAATTTATTTTTATGAAGAAAATGGTATTTATATTTTTTTATGAAAGCTTACTAATATCCACTGTATATGGACAGCTCTGTGATATTGTGCCTTTTTCTTCTAGGTTTTGGAGACCGACTTTTGAGTGAAGTAAAAAAATTAGCACCAAAAGATGTAAAGATAAGGGTATGCATCTTTCTATTTAATTTCTTTATTGTTTCGTGTTTTTATTGTTTACAGTCATTGTTCACTTTGGTAAGATTCTGCTCATTTTGGGCAAATAAAAACCTGTCAGGTTTTCCAACTCTTACCATATGCAACACTAATAAGGAAATAATTTTTGCAGGAAAGCTGCAAATAAATCTGGCTATATAACCTTGCTTTAGGATAAAAGTTGTTGTATTCACGTACAGGGAGCTTCATCTTCAAGCTGATATTTTGTAAATATTCAAACAAAGGTTAAAATCACTTTAGAAGATGCTGACAATACCATCCAGGCAAAACATGCATTTTGTATGACAGGGTTGCAAATCTCTAAAACTAATACATAGTAATATAGAGTTTATATTGCTGACTGTGTTCCCACAGGGGAGATTCCTCTCTACTGCCTGTGTAGGTATTGGGTCAGGAAATTAATAAAATTCTCCAGCAAATACTGGGACAGCAAAAAAATTAAAAACTAATTTTATCGTATTTCTATTTGTGACCTATTAGTGAGATTTCCTCACTTTCTTTATTAGTGACCATACAAGAAGAAAAGTTAACTCTCTTCATGTTGTCGCAATTTCATTGCAGCTAACCCTGTACCACCTCATTATACATTTAAAAAAATATACAATTATTTGGGCTGGAGTCAAACTTTTAGGGCTGATTTGGGATAACAAAGCTTAGGTTGTCAAGTAATGGAGTACTTCTGATTTTCAGAACAGGTGAAATATTTAGCAAATATAAACTATTGTAAACTATTATAAACTGTTTGTAAACTGATATCAACAAGTGTTTTAGATATGTATATAAAACAAATATAGTAAACAAATACTAGATCTTTTGGAAAATGTTTACAACTTATACTAAGAGATTGTTTACCCTGCCATTTCTGACCTGCTTCTATATATGACCGTTTACCTGGTTGGTGTTCTGCTTTTAATATCTTCTATGATCTCTCTGTATATTTTCAGTTTAAAGGGGCGCTTGTAATAAATATATTACCATCGAGGGGCATTCACCATTAGGTGATCATTTTAAAATTGTGCTGCTTTTAACGTGATTTTATTTTCTGTCTAGATATCTGCACCTCAAGAACGATTATATTCTACATGGATTGGGTAAGTAATCTAACTTTATTTTAAAAGCACAACAGAAGTTTTATTTTAAGAGTAAGTGTCCATGGTGCATTGCTCCATGGTACATTTTGCTGCATTGAAACTTAGCTTAGGTTCCATTTACTTTCATTGCATAATTAGTGCCTATCTGCGTTTGACCTGTTTTGGTGTACATCACTTTATTTTGGACACCAAATGTTTTATTGTGGTGCATATCAATTGCAAGCAAACAATCCAGTGGCAGACTTTTCTTCTTAAATACTGTATTTGCCCTTTTATATTTATAATTTGCAGTTAAATACATATTCACAAATACAAATATTTGCTATTCAAGAACCTTCCAGTTTACTTTTTGGAATCACTTTCTTGCTAGGATAAGACTATTTTCTGGCACGGTTTGTATTGTATAGGGATTGGTAAGCAAACTCAGGAGTCTATATGCTATGGATCCTTCAGTGGCCTAAATCAGCAAAATTATCTTTAAGGTGCATCAAAGTGTACAAAGTCTTAAAAGTAATCTTACAGCTTGAATATAAATGTCTGTACTCTGCCAGTAGCTGCAGGTTTCTAGGGAGCATGGGCCTTTATGAATGCATAAGTTATAAATCTGGCTTTATAGAAAGACATCTATCTTAGCAAAGGTCCTTCTCCACACCATAATGGTAGGGGATATACCTTTCCAGGTGCATCAAGAACCCAGGTGTGCAAAGTCTTACACCTTGTTTTCTTGCATTGATTGTATTGTAAGAATAAATTGAAAGAAAGCATGGAGCAAGCTGTGCTTTTATATGCAAAAAGAAACCGCTACAGAGTTTGTATTGGTCATTAAAGAGTTACAAGGGTTTGCAGAACAGCAAAAGACTTCTTCTTTGTATCTAGGAGTCGTCCGTATGTCGGATATCCTTAATTCGGAGACTACCTGTAAAGGATTTTTTTTTTATTGTTTAAGCTGCCCAGCACAAGCAACCGTGATGGATTAAGACAAACTGTAGCACTTCCAGAGTGCTTTTAACAGTCAGGATCCTCCAACACATTAAAAATTGTACCTGCAATAGTTTCTCAGATGTTATTTAACATGTTACACATGTTGGCTTTCATTTTAAAATACACTTTTTACCTTTTCAGTGGATCTATTTTGGCTTCGTTGGACACCTTCAAGAAAATGTGGGTCTCCAAGAAGGAATATGAAGAAGACGGGCCCAGAGCTATCCACAGGAAAACTTTCTAACGTCCCAAAAGACCAAGTCTCTGTATCAGTCCACTTCAGTTTAAAACTCGCTTTTTGAGTATGAGAGTGTGGTCGGGAGATGACTGGTGGGTGGGTGTGAATGTATGTGTCTGTATGCGCTCTCCAGCATGCCAAGAAGTGGTCAAACGAGGGCAGAAGATCTGTAGAGGGCAGCCGAAAAAAAAAACCCATCGGAGAGGAAAGCCTTTATCCCATTCCTATTTATGTGTTAAGTTGCACCAGGGTCTGTAAATGGTCTGTTGCGAAAATACTTTATCGCATTATAGCTTATTTATCCCTAACAAATTACCGTACATAAAGTTTAAAAAAAAAAAAGCTGGCAGAATTATGAACTGTTCAGTGATGTATGTGACCCCGCACTTATTTGCAACACGGGCCTTTAGAATTGCGTTTACTTAAGTCATCAAAGAAAACACGTTTCTCAAACCTGTAATATGTCAGACTACTTTAAAGACATGGTTTTTGGAAATGTTTCTATTGCATGATAATAAAAGAACAGTATAGTTATATAGTTAGACATCTGGAAAATGTTGATTTCTTTTTGTTATCCCTGTGACAAAGCCTGTCTGCAGGTCAGTGTAGGTTCCAGGACGTTCACCTAAAGAGTTCATCAGGCACATAACACCCAACATCTGTTCTCTGTTCATTTTTTTTATATGTATAAAGTTAGATGACTAGGTCTCGCCATCCTTGGGCCCTTGTATACCCAGGAGTAGGGGCCAAATAGGTCTGTCTGTCGATCCTTGGGTCTTTGTATACCTGTAAGGAGGGCCAAATGTCATAACTTGTTTTCTTTAACTTTTTTTTTTGCCTGCCCTACAAAGCAAATGGCACTGAACACCACTATAAATTGAAGCAAAACTACATAAAGTCTAAAATTTCTGTCTTGCTATATACTTGTCTACGTTTGTATTATTTTGATCACTTGTCTACTAATTATTTTTTTTTTGTTCTTTTTATACAAACGTTTAGTTTTGCATAGATAGGGGATGCCGTTGAGGATTTTCCCCATTGTAAATTTGTTGTGGACGCCTGTTTATTATATGAGAGTTGTGATTCTGACATAGTTTTATACCCTCATAGCCAAGAGGAAGAACCACTCTATACAGACAGTGTGCATGGGCCCATGCTCCCTCCCTTGCCAGCATGCATCTTCCCTGCTCTATAGAAGTTTCCCCCTTCATTGGGATTCTTAGTAGATCTTTTTAGTATACATCGCTTTCCATTTTACTATTGCCTAACCATTCGTATGTATAAGTGCTCATGTCTAAAATGACCATTGGGGATTGTAAAATGTCTGTAGCAGCCCTTTAATGGTTTGGTCAGTCATATTTTAAAAGGAAACTCCATCCAAGTGTGTTTTAGGAGAGGAGTCTTTACCCATTATGTAATTATTGCTTATCTCCACTGCCGTTATAGTGAGTACGCCACCTTTTATGTTACTCAGATTTCCATCTTAAACATATTAAAAATGCTTATATCTGTGTTAACGAATAGCTGCATAAATCAACTTAGGCTGGCTGCAGTAAACTGAAATCTGGTTACTATGGCTGTGCCCACTAGCATATCATTTCTGCTCATGGCATTACTAAATAAATCTAACATCTCGAAAAGGTAATTATCTTCCTCTTACTTCTGTTCAAGAGGACACGGTGGTTTTACTAGAGATAGCAGTGGTAAGTAATATCTGTAGTGTTGTTCTATCCATAATCACTTGAATGGAGTTCAGCAAATCTACTATCAGCACAAAAACATATTTTTGCATATTTGAAAGCTCCTCAGTCCTCATCACAAGAATTGAAATATTAACCACTGTTTAAACCACTGTTTATGGTGAAGATGCTGCTACATCCAAGGCTGAAAACATTGGATCATACATTTCCCTTTCTATCTAACCTACAGCTGCATATGATTTGTCTTTTGTATTAATTAATGTGTTAATAATTCAACACTAAATGAAAACTTAAACTCATCTGTATAGTGGATTGGTTTATGGATTGTTTACCATAATGTTATTATAGCATACTAATTGGTGATAATGTAATGCAAAACTGAGATTTGTCTAGTAACAACTTATAGTGGACTTTGTATCTATGACCCCCTCTCTCAGATATAGCAGAAAAAATTAAGTATGGTCCTGTTACCGCCTATGAATAGGAAGAAAGAACGTCATCTGCACATGAAGATAATGTTTCCCCCCTTCATTAGGCAATGTTTAGGTGCACCTTACCACAATATGCTGTATATGCTCCCAAGCACTCATATACAGCGTAAACAAATGCACTACAGCACACCACAATGCATGGATACACATGTAGTACGCATTGTTGTGTGCCGTCATACCCAAATATAGTGCAGTCCTGTTTTGTTTGTGCGCTTGTTAATGACCCATACAAAATAAACGTGTAAAAACACAAAGTTATGTTTAGAGAACTTATCCTTGCATTTTTGTGTGTGATTCGATGGTAGTTCTAGGAGGTTAGATTTGACCAAGACCAGTGACCTAAGGCAAGAGAGAGGCTTTTTAACACATTTTTTGCAACATGTAATTGTCTCACAATCTACAGGTTGACATTCAAAAATCCAGCCTTGGATATTCAGGTTCCTTCGGATTTCCAGGCATAGATTTCGGAGCGCATTTTCAAATTTACAGTTTTCTGGAGGTGCTGTTTATGTTTTGATGGCGCTGTACTCCAGAATCAGCTGTGGGGTCTTGCTTGCACATGCTTTCCTGCTCACTCCATCTCATTGATTTGCTGCTGTATAGCCCCATTATGGATTCAGCATCCATTTAAAGGACTGTACAGATTTTCATTTCATTTTCTGTTAAATATATACGACATATATAACCGTAAAAAATCCAACATTTTTTGAAAATCCCGCACTCCTCAGGCTCTGAGGTTGCCTGAATTGAATTATTGAATGTCAACCTGTACTATAGCAGTTTACATGCAAGGAGCTGGTGGACTATATTCAGAAATGCACATAACATGAAAAACAAAAGGGCTCTGGCTCCCTGCCAAATAAAGGGTCCATTAACATCAGAAACTTATATATTCTTTGCATATACTTTACTTTCTGTATTTACCTGATTTATGTATTCATTACAAATGCTTAACTATGCTTGAAAATGATGTATGCATAATAGTAGGCAGGAACAAGATGGAGGTCTCGACTTTAAGCGGTGACTTGCTCAGTTTCCGATCTTCTGATCTGACCAAAAGAATGAAGAACTGTGTGAAAAATTGATTTTCTGGTTTGGGTAGATTGATTCAGGGTTTTACCATTCTTACTCTATATACATATGACAACTAAAAGTCTGCTTTTCAGGTAGGCTACCTGTGTCACCCAGTGCCAAATCACCAGAACTCTACTTTTCAACCAAATGTTTTATAAATACCCAATAATCATACAGAACCCTAAGTTTTTTCTAACTAAATTGGAGAAGTTACAAAGATAAACTGTTAGTTACACTGCCCATGAAATACAGGAATTATGCTTGATTCCTATTGTCCAGGCTATGTAAGACCTGTATTAGGATCTCTTCCTCTGGTTATTATTGCAACGGGCTCCTTACCTGGTGGTAGTGAAAACATGCTGTTATTGGACAATGTCAGCTGGAGTATTATTACACATTGGGTATTGTGCACTAGTGAGACTTCCCTTTAATAGGTGAGACCCCCTCCCAACACACTCTCCGCTGTAGACACTCCGTAAACAATAGAACACTGCATCACGTCACCTAAAGAAGAAAGTTCTGTTTTGGGACAATATTAACTTTAATGTCAATAAATGGAATATTACTGCCTGATCATTTCACCATGACTTTGAAAGCTTAATTGCACGTCACTTATATTTATGGGTAATGGAAGCAAAATACCAAATGCTGATACGAATTTATTCTGGAATACTGGTTGCATTTGTCAAAACACAGCATTTGGATTGTTACTCTTTATATGCTAGTAACAGTAGTAGAGCTGCAATCATCAAAAATTCATCAGCTCTGCACCATTAGCCCAGTATAATAGTGGACGAGTAATGGCAGCATGACCGTGCTATCTATTAGCCCAGTGGGTAGACTCCACAATCCACGTTCCTTCACCACCACTCTGCTACACTAATCTAACCTTGGTCTCAAGCACTGCCACATTGGGATACAGGGATCACATACACCTCCATACCTGAAAGATCTGTTTTTCTCCAGTATTGGTAGTGGAAGAGCTTGGATCTCTAACTTCCTTGTTTGGAGTGGGCTGATATGGCAAGATGTCTAGAAGTCTTCAAAATGCTTCTGCAGACCTTAAAGACGACCTTGAAGACAAATGGAGTGCAATGGTGCAATGGTTAACCTTAAAATATTAATCTTTAGGAGGGTGAAGAGACTCTTGAGGTATCCCATCCTGCTCCCGAGGAAATAGCCTTTTCTTGTCTTTTAATGGCAGAATGAATGTATACACACAGGCTTTATTACATGCAAATATTAGCAGATTTCATTTTTCTGGATGGAATCATTCCTGAAGGATTCTGAACATTGTCAGTACAAATTAGGGCATCTTATTTATCCATTTTTTACCTCTTAAAGAATATGTTGGAAAAACAATTAGGAAAGCATTATTTCCTATTTTGTGTCAATGAAACATTTGCCATCAGGCACTTCAAGAGCATTTACAAGCATATATTACAAGTGGATTTGCCTGCACTTCTATACAATAATGAAGTCAGAATGATGCAGGTTGGTTTAAGGCACTGGGACATAAATCTGGGTTGTGATTTTCCCAACAATACTACAAGACTCTCCAGTTAACAGTAAAACTTCATGTGTGTGTATTGAGTCCAATTCCTGTTCATTGTTTGACTGTTTTGTGATATAGATTAAAATATTAGTTCAACACATGCCAAAACCGCAGTCTTGTTATTAAACACTGCTCATAAGATCCTGTCCATGTATGGAACTGCTCATGTATAGAGTTGCTAGCATATAGGGTTTACCAAATGAAAGTATTCTTAGTTGATACTTTCCAAAAGGCATGCACTCATTTTAACAAATTGTTCTAAAGTAAAAGATAAAGAGGTTACCTTTTGTTGGAAATCTGAAATTGTTAGGTGCCCAGCCATCATCCTTATGAACTAGGTCTGGTACCTTGAGTCAGAATGCACAATATCAGTGGCAGCATACTGGCACCATGTCCTGACTTCTGCAGCCAAGTGGGTCGGATGGAAAGCCAAACAACTCTCATTTTAGGAAAAGCCATCAGCCTCTGTTTTTATCATGAGTTGTGTACGCTGTAGCCATTTTTCTGTGATGCCTGATACATTTGCAGCTATACTGCCCTGAGCGATACAATGTCACTTGATCTCCGGTGTGATTCTGCATTGATTTAATGACTGTAGAATTGCCTTTTTCTACACAAATGTGTTTAATGACAGTAGCATTTCTTTTCTATCACTGATTCTGTATTACATAAGTAAAACTGTGTCAGCTGTTGATGCCCAAATACATTTAGAACCCTAAAAAAAAAAAAAAAAGAATCCTACTGTACAATTATCATGTGCTGAGTGTAAAATGCTTGGATCAGACAGGAGTAACCTGTGCCTGAAATACAAACCCGAGTGTGCTTGCTGGGTCTTGTGGTTCTATTACAAAGTGGCAAAGCCTGGTGATGATTCATTCAGACAATGGACAAAATAGACAGTTTATTTGTATGGAAAGGTATGGGTTGTGTCAGAGCATGGCAGTGATACAGACGGTCATAATAAGCAAATGATATCCTGAGACAAAATGAGGTATACGTTCACACATTCAAGCTTTTGACCAAAGATAATTTGCAGAATGCAGTAACCAATGAACCAGAGTTGGGTAAATAAAATTCTGAATGGTTGCTATGGGGACTGCATGTGCATATATATCTTTTGCTTTTGTGATTGAGATATTTAAAACCTTTTCAAGACTAGTAATATTAAAGGATTCAGTTTAAAACTTTTCAAATATGGTTAAAACATGATTTGTTGAAAAACACATGCCTGATTTATGAAATCCAGAAAAAAGCGTTATTCTGCAGCAACCAATCAGATTTTACCTTTAATTCTTTAATTCTCTAAACCAAGAGAATTAGGTGCAGCTTCTGATTGGCTGACGTTAGCAGTACTATTGATGCTCTATGTCTTGCCTGAACTGCTCAGTAAATGCATACAATTTTGCATTCCCTCATACAAATTTCAAATAAAAGCTTAAAAACCGCTGTGTAATCTGACAGTGTAGGTTAATGTGTCCAAAATTCATGTTTGTTACAAAAAATATAATCTTTTGTACTTACTGTAAAAACAATTCTCTGAATTTATTTAGGGATGTGGCTTTATGACATTCACATGTGGGAATATCACAACCAACAGGAGTAGGAAGCAATGGACATAATAAAGAGATAGTTAAGGAGGTGTCCTCTGCTAGTGATCAAAATGGCGATTAGGTGTCAAAGGAGTGCAAATCACAGACACACACATACATACACACACACAAAAAAAAAAATACTTTTTTTGGGTTCACTGGAGGACAGTTCCTACCCCCTCTGGCATTGATGCTGTTTATAAATGTAAATACTTTGGTTGTGTTTTGCACTGGTATGACCAAAGCCTAACCAAAGCCTACAAGTTTGGGCTTTGACCAGCAGCAAAAGTAACCCCCTTACTTATGTCCTAATTATACTACTTCCGAGAGTTCCTGCAGTTGGCGATATACCCGGTGGCGATTGTCTAAAAGCAGATGTTGTTTCCTCCAGTTAAATGAACAGAAACATATTTGGTCAGGGCTGCCATGAACACTGGCTTGTACTTTTTAGCTGTTACATTGTGCAGGTTTAAAAGCTTTGTTATTATTATAAACCTAAAAATAGTAAATGCTCAAAATGTAAAACAATGTTTTAAATTTCCAATCATTTACTACAAGAAGCATTTTAACACTACCTCAGGATGCTAAAATCAGTACAAGAAATGTGTAATTACTAATCTCCATTCTGATATCAGATGACTGTTAGAAAAAAGTAATTATGGGGTCCTGACACGACTATCCTCGCGTCCATATTCACAATGTGTTTTCTCCTTAGCTTCAATCCAAATGGATGTCTCACACAACACAAATATTATCCTTACTTGCCAGCAAGTAAACTTGACTACACCGTCGGTATCTTTACAAGAACAGCACATTTAAAAAAGGAACATATCTTCATAATGATGGTGATCACCAGCTTTAAAGCCCCTGCCAGCCTGCACAAATGACAGTTATGCTATCTGAAAATTAACCTAACCTGGACTTAAAGTGCCTAAGCTGGCAAAGGAGCCTAAATGGTGGGTTCCTTATAGAGCCTGCAGGTGCCTGTATTAGCCTTCAAACTAAAACATGTGACCCCTGGATCCCAGGCTTTGATTTTTTTCTAAATTCAGAACTAATCCCTGACCTTTTGCAATATTATGATATGCAGCTGCATGCCTCAGTGGAAGCTAAGAGCTGAATGAAACGGAATGTAGCTTAGCAAAGCATGGGGTGACACAGCTTAGTATACAGACCTCCTTGGGGGCACAAGGATTTGTTTGACATCTCACATTGGTACTTGCAGGCTTCATAGAAAGCCCACTATTATTATTAATATTAGCTTAGGCACTTAGGTCTGGTTCACTTTAACATTCAAAGATGAGGTCCCTTAAAGTGTACCTGTCCTTTACACACAGACAAGTCTTTCATTTAACTGGAGAAGCAAAAAAAATAACTCATCATTAATTCTACTGAACCTTTAAAGATCACTGATTAGTGTAGTTTGTAGGGAATTAAAGGAATGAATATTTAATTACCACAAACCACTGCTACCTCCAATGTGAGCATGACACAAATAACTTTTATATCACATATAGGACAGAATGAGTTGGTCCCTTTTGAAAGTAAACAGAAAAAAATAGGTTTGCATGAAAAAAAAAACCCTGAAGAGAGAGAAATATAGTGGCTGCTTTTTCTGACTTTAGTTTAAAATGCTAGTTGCCTGGCTGTCATGCTAATTAGAATATTTTTTCCTGAATTCTCTCAAGTCCCTTACACTGAGTATGCATTTAGATTAAGACTTTACTGAGTTGCATGCTTGCTCAACGTCAGTGGCTCAAAGTACAGATGTCCATGTCAGCCAGATAAATAGCAATTCCAAACAGAGGACAGCAAAAGTAGCTCACAAATATCTCAAATGATATGTACATGACCTTTGTACCACTAGTGACTGTGAAGTCAGTGGATAAGTCCTGGTCAATGAAGAGAAAGGCAAAGATTGGCAATGTCTCTTCGGTGGTCCTTCATATATCTTTAACATCTGTGGGGTTATGGTTCTGAGCCTGGCGATAATTCTTCACGCTGATGAGCCGTTTTCCATGTAGAGTGAAGTGTGACCAGGTGAAGAGCTGCAGCAGGGCACATGTTATTGGGATAAATACAAGAAGATAGAAGCAACCATGGCGCAAAGTAGTGGTCATCACTTGGCTGGAATCCATCTGTGGCTCGGTACTAATATTATTCATGGCATCACGCTGAAAAATATCATATCCTGCAACAAAAAATATCTGTATATTAACAATGTATACTGATACCATTATTGACTTTGTAAAAGTGTCTGAATAAACTGATCTAACTCATGCAAATCAGATTCCAACAATTTCCTAACAACATTTTTATTCCAGTCATTTTTTGCTGAAAGATAGTATCTGAGACAGTCTATTTATAAATGCCTTCTTCAACCAAAAAGAAACAGCAAGTACATTATGAAGGAGACTAAAGAGCAGAAACCTGCTGCAACCAATCAAAACTTATCTTCCACTGGATTGACATCAATATATACAACTCTAAAGGGGTAGTTTGGGACACCACACTCTTTTTTTTGCTATTCCTTCTTTAAAAGGATTATTTCAACAACAAAAGGAAAATGTTTGCAAATGGCAGCTCCCACCCTCCTATTATTATTGTTAATATTATTAATAAACAGGATTTATATAGCGCCAACATATTACGCAGCGCTCTTACTCTTACAAGACCATGTTAATAATTTATACCAGAGCACCCTGGACCGATATTGCTGAGGCTAGACCAATTTGTTTCTGGATGTTTGGAATTCTCAAGTCTCTTTGTTGCAGTTTATTTGTGCAGCAAAATAATGTTTGACTGATCAAGCAGTGGAAGCATCCTAAGATTTAAAGAAAAAAAACATATTTCACCAGACCCAAATTTTCATAAAACACTATTCCATGTCTTGGCTATATACCTGTATAGACACACAGTAACCATGTGCCAATGAGAGGGGCGAAGGTTTGGCCAGGTTTAGTGACCAAAGCAACCATGCCAAACATTAATGCTGATGCAGCCTGCTTCCTACGATTTAGAACAAAGTCTTCATCCACCAAATCTGTGATCACCAGGTTTAACAGTTTACATGTTCCCTCGGTAAACACACGATTGCTGTAACAGAAAAAAAAGCTTAATAGATATTATTGTGAAACATGCAATTTTTTATTATTACTTAAAAACATATTAAGCGGTGCCAACTATGGAACCTATGCCACAAGAAAGACTTTGTATTGCTCTCACCTCTGCAGTACTGGGTGCTAGGTTCAAAAACTCTATTGCATGTTCTGCCTGCGATCCTGTATTGTATGTCATACACCCCTCTCTCTTTTTATTATTCCAGAAGTTCTAATGAGGTTGGGCTGCGGTTTTTACTTACCAGCACCCTCAAGTAGAAATCCAAAAATCACTCATAACAGCTAAAAATAATGCCTTCAAACTGCACCCTGGGAAGTAAAAGAATGATGTTGGGCTTGGGATCACCTAAAGCAGTAAGTGTTCTCTGTCAGGTCTTAAATGGTGTAATATAAATATTTTCCTAAGGCAACTTTTCCAGGAACGATTGTCAAAGGTCAGATTTTCTCTTCAAATAGGAAAGAAACAAAAACAGAACGTATAAACTCAAGATTCAGTTTGAATCAAATTCTTTACATAGTAAAAATCCAATGTGTTTCCGGTGTTCAAAAAGTCCTCCTTCATCAGGGCTTAGTATTGCTCAGAAAAGTGTATACTGGACTGTAAAAATGGAGTTGTTAGTATTATGTCCTAAGATTTCAGTTAAGCACAAAAGTTTGGCCTTTTTTTTTTCTAAGTTTCTGAAAAGAAGTGGACTATACATTCTGCTTTTGGTAGACTATTGTTAATATTATTCTGCAAAATGCAAAATAAAAAAAGATAGCAGATTTTTTTTTGTATCCCAAAATTTGATTACCACAGATCACATCAAGAGCCCAACACAAAGTTTTGAAGGTGCATTAGAAACCTCAAAATCAACACACTTGGTACAAAAAATAATCAGATGGTTAAGACACAAACCTGGCAATAAATATACAGAGTAGATATATCTGGTCAGGCCCAGCAAAAAGCATCAGAACACTGAGGACCAGCTTGATGATGAAGAGCCATCGTACAACACTGTAAACACCATATTTCTGACACAGTGAGAGGAAGTACATATTGTTTAGATGTGGTGCAATGTAAGAAATCCCTGAAAGAAAAAGAAATATAGAACTTTAATTTGGCTGACATTATTTTGTTTACATTTGCAGTAAGTAAAGACCTGAGACAATTGTAATATTAGACACAATGAAAAGCCACAATTAACCAATCCATTTAAAATGTTTATGTGGATCTTCACATATTGACATATTTCTATAAGAAGAGACATTAAATGGTATTTTAACTTTTAAAGGTCCTCTAGTTGATGTGTGTATTTTGTTTTTATTCAGAGTTCTGTACACTTCCAACATAAACTAGGCCCAAACTAAGTGCCTCATACCTCAATGCTGGTGGGGCAATACTGACCATTCCTTACGATAATTCTGGTTATCTGACTGCCATGCCAACCCTCATGCTTCAATATTTTTAGCCACTGAATTATACAGATAAAAACTTCCTTATTTTTTATGAGCTTTCTGATCTCCAAACTTTTGACCGATCAGAGACTCACAAAGCAGTAAAACCAGGTCATCAATATAACAGCTAGGTAGTTAGAAGTTCTCGCTGTTTGGAATTTGTCTATTTCCGCCTGGACATCCTTGCCAAACTTTTAAGAGCACCCAACGAAACATAAAGTGCTCTAATTTACAAACAAAAGCATGTCTCTTCCCACCTCATGTGCCTATGGTTTTGATTGTAAAGCAATGTGTCAGAGAACACAGGAGGTATTTTATTGTGCACAAGAGTGCCATATGGGACAGGACAGGGTTGTATCTGCTATTCAAAAGGTATTTCAGTCCTGTGCCTAAACTCTGACCTTAAAAACCTGTGCTCAGGGAATGTGTAAACTATCGCTGCCAACTTCTATTTGAAAATGATAGTTATTTGCTAACAAGCTGATCAAATTGCTATATTATTTCCTGAGCCACTGAATGAGAAAAAAAAGGATTGAATTCCTTTGTGGTTGAACTTGACTGACTTTTTTTAACCTGAACAACTGTGTATCTGTGTAGGCAAATCAGATGTTTTGACTTCACTGGTTGCCCTGCAGTAGTATTGGGCTCAGAGGCCCCGAGATTACTAATCATAGGAGCCAACATATTTCTCTCAGTGGTACAAGCTATATTTTCACCTGATGAATTTCTGTTGTACTCTGCTATTGTGGCATCCACAAGATAGGTGATAATGGAAACAAAGTCTCAATTTACGGAGATGAAAATTACCTAGTAGAAAAGATCCAGTAGAAACAGAAATTCTGTCAGACAATAAATGTTCCAGAAAGAGAGGGAAGAAATTACTGTTGAAATGGCAGTGAAAAACCTGTAAAACAAAGCAGAAATCTAGCAATGCATGCCTTTATACATTCACTTAATACACGTCATTGAGTCAAACTCACATCAAAAAACCGAGCAGAACACACTCTGTATAGAGAGTGACAGCACAGGAAAACAGTGCTCAATAAGCTCTATAGAACTCCAGGGTGGGTACTGTGTACTCTAGTATGTTTTTGTTTTGTTTTACAAACATAGTGTTTTACCAAGGGAGAACACCCCTCTGTTGTGTTCACAAGTCAGTGTAGACAACTTACCTGATCATCTTAGCCTAAGAGAGCTTTTAGGTCATTTAGGAAAACCTGTCATAAGTGAATTAAAATAAATAATAAAGTAAAATACAAATACAGGTTGACATTCAAAAATCTGGCAACCTCCGGACCTTAGGAGTGCAAGATTTTCGAAAATTCTACATTTTTTAATGGTTATATATGCTGTATATATTTAACAGAAAATGACTACCTGTACAGTCCTTTAAATGAATGCTGAAACCATAATAGGACTTTATATCAGCAAACAAATTAGAAGGAATGAGCAGGAAATCACCTGCAAGCAAGACCACCTAAAAGCTGATTCTGGAGTACAGCGTCATCAAAACATAACGGGCACCTCCAGAAAACAGTGTAAATTTGAAAATGTGCTCCGAAATCCACGCCGGAAAACTGAAGGATCCGGATTATCGATGGTCGGATTTTTGAATGTCCTGAGAATATTGCTTGCTTGCTTATTATGCGCTTTTTTAAATTCATTTTGAATTGTTGAACAAATAAATACACATATTATTTACCACTAAAATTAGCTATCTTTTAGTCACTGTTTTTAAAGGACAATAATACCTTTAAAACATGTCAGGGAAATATGGGGGCTGCCACTGCTGAGCTTTCTCCAGAATGCTATCTAGTTGTCATACAATACCTCCTATCACTGTTCATTAAAGGAAAACTAAAGAACCCCATAATGATGAGTGAGCTTAGTTTTGCCACAATATGTTGTCCCTCCAGCGATGCAATAAAATGTCTGGATCTCATCACTGACATCTTTGGTTTTCCTCAGGGTTTGGTTATCATGATTAGCTGCTAGAGATGCTGTAGGTTCCACATATCTGCACAGGAGTTGATTTATCCTGGCAATCAATCATTTCAAGATTGCAATTACAGTTATCATTGCAATTACTACGTCATTGGCCTGGAACAGATAAGGAATCTTCCGACTTTCCTGGTCTGCATATTTGTTTCAGGTAGGTGACAAATGTCAGCCCTTATATTGCTCTTGTGCATGGCTTCTTTTAAGGGCTGATCATGTCTATTCTTTATAATAGAACACATCCCCTGCCCCTGATAGCTCCATGATGACACAATAAGCTAGCAATTCAATGATATCATTTTTATTTACAGCCTCTTACCTGCACCAGATTCATGCAGACAAACCAAAGGAAGTTACGGTGTCTGGACAGCTGCTTGAGGTATTCAAAAAGTGTTATGTTTTTCTCAGGGGAGACTGAGGATTCCTCCACAAGCAGTCTGAGAAAAAAGTGAGAAAAATTTTACAACACAGTTCATGAACAATGGAACTTTCAAGCTAATCTCAAAGCCAACACTCCTACGGACCGTACAGGACAAAAACTGCTACATTTTTCTTATGGCAAGTAACATCATTTGAAGTCTTTATTGTGCATTGCTATGCTATTAAAACAAAGTCTGGAACTGTGGAATCTAATTAAATTTATTTATTTCCCCACGTCAAGGTGCAAATTGCACCTGCCATAACCAGCAAAGAGAAACAGCTTTGTACTGGGTTAATTGAAATTATTTAGGCTCTAATTACCTTTATGAGTAACAATAGAAATACCTGCCAGCAATTTAAATGGGCACCACACACAATTCAAAGAGCACATGTCATTTTGGTACTTGGTTATTCTTTACATAGATAATACTCTAAAAAACATGCAAGTGTGCAGAATAAAATTTAATTTTTTTTAATTTTTGGGGAAACCTATTAACGTCAGAGATTGTTGCAAGTCCTCTCCTCAAGTGTTTTGCTAATCTGTACAATGTTTAAGGTATTACATAGCGGGAGACTGTTGTGCAGAATGACACACCTTTCTCTATATTTGAACAGTAAAAGAAGATCAGAGATGGCACTTGAGAAAGGATTATGTACAGGGCAACTGATAAAAAAGGATTAGGTTGTCACCTAAGCAGATAATAAACAGATATTGGGAACTAAGGGATATTGCTATGGAAATTCAAACACAACCAGGTCACATTTAATAATGACCTTTAGATGTATGTTTCTAAAATCTTATTCTTTTCTGAAACCATTTCCTTCTTGTTTGACATTTAAATAATGCGCAGATGCCTCAGACATCAGAAGCACACAGGAAAGGCCCATTAGAGGTTGGACAGTCTCTGTGTTGAAAGGTTTGGCATAACAACAAATAATAGGTGACTTGGTGCCTGTTTATGGCGCCACTCAAGCATTGCCCTTTACTCTCTTCAACAAACAAAGCTGTAGTTTATCCACACCACATTTAAGTGTGGATAAAGGCTCTTTTGAATTAGAGGTGCACAACATTTTTTTTTTTTTAAGTTTAGGGAAAGATTTCCAATCCAGTCTAGGAGCGTCAAGCTTAAATGTATATATATATATAGTGCATGGTCAACATTTTGCTGAACCCTGTTCATTACAACTATAGCGTTGACCCTCTTTTGCAGCTATAACAGCCTCCATTCTTCAAAGAAGGCTTTCCACAAGAGAAATATTTTTATTATTAATATTAAACAGGATTTATATAGCGCCAACATATTATGCAGCGCTGTACATAAAATAGGGGGTGCAAATGACAGCCAGATACAGACAGTGGCACAGGAGGAGAGGGCCCTGCCCAGAAGAGCTTACAATCTAGGAGATTGATAGAAGGGAGATGAAGGGTGTCCAAAGCTTGTGAGCTCAGGTACTGAAATGGAAAGAACATGTCTTTCAATCACTGTTTCAATAGGGGTTCTGTTGGATTAAGGTCAGGTCTCCTGAGTTCTTTCATGCCCAACTCAACAGGGGCACAATCAAAAAAGGTTTGTCCTAAACTGTTGCTAGAAGCATAGATGTACAAAATTGTCTAAAATGCCTTTGGTAGCTGCACCCTTAACTAAAAACACCTGAAACTAATAATTCAGTTAGAGGTATTCACATACTTACTTATAAAGGAAAGCAGCACAGCTATTGGATTTTCAATCCAATTTTGTTTGTATATCGCCTTGATTAAAATATCACTTACTCTTTGAGTATATCCTGGTCACTGACAGAACTACTTCGTGCCTGGAAGCGCTGTTTAAGCAGCCATGTTGACACTGTAAATCCAAAGGCAGAAATGGCTGCCAATATCACACAAAATATCCGGAATGAAAAAAAGTCTTCCTTATTCCACACAGTGTAAGATGCAAAAACTGAGAGAGAGCCAATAGCACTAAACAGAGAACAATGAAAGTTAAGTCTAGTCCTCTCCACAGCTGAGACGGCTAAGTCGGCCAGCAAGGCGTTGTGGTTGAGATCCACCATAGTGAGGAAGCTGTCATACAGGCAGAGACAGATAAGAAACTGGATGCCAGGGTGAGCCCAAGATACCCAGAAAGCCAGGAATGAGAGTGCAAATAATGGTCCATTTCTTCCTAAGGCCTTGAGTCTCTTCAGCACCACATCAGGGGTTGATATATCTACATTGGACCTGTAAAAAGAAAACTCAATTACCATGCCTGGCTTTTGAAGCACAAACATATAAATGCCTATATTTAAAAGTACAAAACCCAATCATGTGATCTCTGCTGAATGAGAATTTGGAATGATTTTAGGAAACCATTTGAACAAACGCCTAGGATTTAGATATCAAATAATCTAGAATAGAACTTTCTCCAGTAAGTTTAAACCTTTTTATAACCTACCCACCCCTTAGCAAAATCGTTTTATGTTAGCAATTAAGTAAAGTTTCTTGCTCACATCCTTACCCACATTCCTAGAAATGACAGAACAACTAAAATACCAGTAAAGGATACCATAGAAAACTATGTGTTAGTAGCAGGGGAGAGAGAACAAAATTGCAAGAATTTCATATGGTCACAAAGTGTTCCCCTGACACAAATACCTAAAGGGTTGTTCTGTTGAATGGCTATCAAAGTTAAAGCTAACCTCTAGCCAGCCACAAAAAGTAATATTTATCATAATTGTGCTGATTGTAAAATGTATTCATGTTTTCCTAAATGCTTGTGAAACCAGACTAACAGAAACATGACAGCTCCGGCTTCTTCATAATCAACTCAAGTGACATAGGAAATCCTTCTCATGTTACAGAACTTAAAGCAGGTAGGGACAAAGAAATAAATAAAGGTAGTGGGGGACAAATAAAACTGGAAGTAAACCTCTGTTGGGTTACTCAAAGATGCCAGCGTCATTATTATTATTATCATCATTATTATTATTATTATTATTATTATTATTAATAAACAAGATTTATATAGCGCCAACATATTACGCACTGCTGTATGTAATATGTATGTACATAACAAATAGCTGAACAGCACTTCCTCAAAAAGCTGTCATACTTACTGTTTTGTGCTCAAAAAGATGTGGTCACTTAACCACCCAAACAAAGGATCGTTCAAGCTGTTCCATATTAAAAAAACAGTCTGAAAGAAAAAGAAAACAGTAATTATATAAATGTCCCTCAATTTAGATGCAAAGAAATGTTCAGACATTACCCATACCCACCAATTTCACCTCATAATATTTAATATATTGGATAATAAAACTTTAGTTATTACAGTGCTGCACTTCGCTACAAATTACATGATGGTAAAACTATGACCATGACTTTTCCCAGCAGCCTGGTACTGAGACTATGCTTACTGACAGCTAATCCCAGTCACTGCCCTAAAAATGCACCAGGGGACTGTGGCTGTTCCAAAATTCTACCCATGTATTAATTTACATGTTACACACTACCAAAACCATGGTAAGAGCTCTTAAACCGATTTGACCTTTTTTTAAGAAACCTTCTCACTTCTGTGTCTATCTTTCATAGCTTTTATTCGCAATTCGGGTAATGTTTGGCACTCCTTCCCCACCCCACTCCCCTTCCCTCTTCCTAATTTCTTTCCTCCCTCTCCTCCTTTTTTCTCAATTTATGGTATAGTTTTTCTTGTGGTTTATTTATTTGTTAATTGTTATTTTCTATCTTTCTAGACCAAATTACATAGCAGTAATATTAAATGCACCGCCATCCTGGCAGGACCAGAACATCATCCCATATAAAATATAAATTATCCAATCTCCTAATTCTTACACTTTTTGGGATTATTGTAGGTCCTGAGGGATGCACTACATACAGTGTGACACTGCAGCATAGCGTGAATAGCGGTCTTTTTATTATGACCATTTGGTACTCATTGGTCTGTAATGATTTTTTCGCCTGTCCAGATTAACCTTGTTATTTTGTTTTTGGTCCCTTTTTTACTTAAAACTGTATCATCCATTACATGATTGTTAACCTTTCTTAAGAAAAAAAGATTGAAACAATTCATGAATTGAAAGCCTTAAGATCTCAACATTTTCAAAAGCTAATTATATTTTTTTTTAAGTGGATGTTGAAAGGTGGGCTTGCCATGTGTTTTCCCATGTATCTTAGTGAGGTCTCTGCACCAAAGTTCCTAAAATAATCAGGTTGGCATAGAAGCTTTTAATAAAGGTATTCTTCCCCTTGGCTTTGGTTTCTCATTTATTATACATTTCAGAAAAATACAGAAGGAAGAGTGAGACACATGCTTTGTGCTGCAATATAAGAGCAAGAAACTCCAGTAGGGATATATAATCACTACCAGTGTCTGAGGCTAGCCATACACTATCAATTAGATGAACACATTGAATCAGTCAGAAATCAGTTGTATTTGTGCTTGGATTTCCATCATTTATACATGCGTAGAACTGGGGAAATAGCAAGCCAACTGGTGATTCATCCAAGCAGTGTGCATAAGCCACTTATCAATGTTAAAAAGCCTTCTTCTTCAGTATTCATATACATGTACAATCGTATGGAATCTTTATTTCTGTTGTCACTATTTTGTTGATTAAAACATTTCCTAAAGAAGAGGATTCCATCCAGAAATATTGCATGGCAGGGATTACCATCCCTACCAAAAACTGTGTATTAGGTTTAAAATTCAGTAACACTTTAAAAAAGACAAACAAAGAAAAGTAAATCAATATGAACCTGACAGCAAATCAATTACCGATACATTTTAAGCAAGTAAAAAAAAAGCCTGCTTGCTTGTTGCCACGTAGTCAGTGTATGAAAACATTTCAAGAAATGACAGATTGCCATAAGCCACATAGCTGGGCTGCATTTCTCATTGTTTCGTGTCAGTTTCATGTTGCTCAAAACTTTCTTTAAAGCAATATAGGTGTATAAAGTATATAGGTGGTCACTGTTAACTGGTACAAGCATGCCGTTTAAAAAGTCAGAACTAAGTACACTTCTATTTTTTCCCCTATGGGGGCCGTTTACAGCTGTTTATTATTTCATTTAGAACAAAAAAAAAATACAAAAGGTACAAATATGAAATTAATATATATATACTATTTTCAGATATACACTGATAATAAACAAAAGATAAAACCATTTCACCTTACCTCCCCAATCCAGAAAGACAGCTTGTCGATCTTGTAAACCGAAACAAAAGTGTCCACATAATACAAAAGGAAAACATTGTGCAGGACGGAAAGAAAAAATGACAAGGAGCCATAGAGAACGGCCGTGGGGAGATTGAAAACCCCAGAAATGAATCGCAGACCCATGTTAGGTTATTCAGCTCCAGCTATTGTCCTTGCTGGCTCCTCCATAGCATTGGATGCCGAGATAGGCCAAAATGTGTGTCCTCCTGGAAAACAAAACGCCTGTTAATATCAGAGAGCTTAATGATCTCTGATTTTAAGGAACATCTTGTTGCCCTAAGCCTGCCAGATCCAATTGTCTTTTCCCCAAGTACAAAATTGCAATCCTTTCTTAACCCCACAAAAGGTACCCAAAAATTAATACAAAAGCCCCCAATTCCCACTGTAATTAAGGTTGCAAGTTGGAAGTCACTTTGATCCAGATTCAGGGATTGGGCCCGTAAAGACTTTTTCAGCAGAATGCCTTTTTTTAACCCATAGGAATTATTTTTTTTTTTACCCAACCTCTATCTCCTCAAAAAAAAAAAAACACCCTGTCAAAAAGGTGAAATTCTCCAGCTAAAAATAAACGATAGTCAAGGACACAACTTCTGTTTCATAACTGCAGGGGAATAAACTTGGCTACAATTGGACACTATGTACCTAACTTTTTTCACTTATGTGTAAAAAGCGATTTCCTGTTACCAGAAAAAAAAAAAAACATGCAGGACCACAAGTGTAGTTTCTTATTTCTCGGCACAACAGCTTAATATATTGTAGTGTAGTGTACGTTCAAAAGAAAAGATATTTTAGACAATTATGGAAAGTGTGTAGGACAGTGGATATTTCCTTTTTAGCTGAACTCCAGGGACAGTATTCCCCTTGTAGTGGTTTCCCCTTTCCACTAAAAAGGTTAAATGCTCTTTTTGCTATAGGAGATGACATACAAAGATATAAACTCTCATTCATTTACTCCTGCAGGCTTCCTGTCTTATATGACTGCTCTTTTGAATGCTCTTTAGAAGCTGGTCACAACTCTGATGTCTCTGAACAGTAAGGGAGGATGTGGAGTGCCTTTACCAGCAGACCATTGGCTGCTGGAGGGGGGTAAAAAGTTCTGCAAGGCAAAAAGTTATTATTTTTTCTTTTAAATGTCTTTCACCCTCAACAAGCCTATAACACTTGCACAAGGATAAAACGGTATTCCACAGGATTCAGCTTTAAAGTATGTCTATCCCCACTTTTTTTTTTTTTTTACATTAGATATCTGTCAGGTACCACTAGTTACTACTACCTGTCACTGCCACTAGGAATCTGCCAGAAAAAATTCTCATTAATTGCATTGTGCTACACTGGAAAAACAAAAGTATTAAAAGGTCCACTGTGGTGTGTCAAAACAAAGGGACTCCCTTACCGCAAGACTCCTAATGCACATTAACATACCTGTGGTACCAAACTGCAATAGTCTGCATATATGAGTTCAAAAGGAGGTCACTATTCACCCATCACATGCTAAAGCTTGCAGGAAAACAAACAAAAAAAGATCCATGATCCTTGATCCATTCACAAACCATGCTCAGCGAGTCCTGCACTGTCTTAGCTTCTCTGTTCTAACCAGCGCTGACACAAGGACAAATGCAGCCCTCATCTTTCTTCCGGATTCCTATTCATGTCACCCAAACTCGCACTTCGCAGACACAAGATCGAATAATGTGTCTTCCTGCTGATCTCATTGCACTTCTTACTTCTTCAATACACGGCCTGTAGTTCACTGTTTGGCCATTCAAAAATCTGGCAACCTCCAGACCTGAGGAGTGCCGGAGTTTTAAAGAATATACTTACCTCCACACACAGGCCAACCTTCCTCACGCTGCAGCCGCAGACATCTGGCACAGTTTCAAGGGGCAGGCAGCAGGGACGTCTCAACGTGTATATAGTGTAGCAAACAAGACCTAACAGCTGTTTCTGCAGAACAGCGCCATCAAAACATCAGTGGCCAAACAGTGAACTACAGTCCGTGTATTGAACATGCGATCCGAAATTCATGCCGGAAAACTGAAGAAACCAGATTATGGATGACCAGATTTTCAATTGTCAACCTGTAGAAGCACAGAATATACCTGGGTATTAAAGCTTTAAAGTAAAGAACACAGAGACTGTTGATTCAAGGAACATCCGATTGCCTCATGGAATCAGGAAGGAATTTTTTTCCCGTTGGCACAAATTGTACCAGGGTATTTCTTTGTCTTCCTCTGGATCAACTAAGACCATAGGGTTATGTTTATACTTGATGGACTGATGTCTTGTCTTGCACTTGTTTAACATTAGAGGACACATGCCCAATCTCAAGCATGTGCCGAAGGAGCAGCTTACAGCCTGCTGGGATATGTAATGCAAGTAGACTGCAGGTTTCCCCGTCAGTCTTTACTGTAATAAAGATGGAAGGGGCAGGGACCTTCCCAAAAATTAAAAAGAAAAAAGTTTTCATTATATAAAAGAGATAGCCACCCTTTTATATATTGTTAAAAATTTGATGATAGGCCGGCTTTAATGAACGCATAGTTTGGGCATTTTTTCCCTTTGACCCACCAAATCAGTAAAGAGGGGTTCACATCTGTGCAATGCATCACGCACACCACAAGGTAACACAAAACAACATACCTTTGATGTTTAGTAACGCACTGTAATACACACACATGGCAGTGTAATGCTAAAACAGTGCATGTAGCACACAGATCCATGTGTAGCTTTGTGGATGCACAATTACAGCAGCATAGATATGAAACGATTCTAGATCCTTTATCACGTGTTATTGCTGCGCCCTTACTTCCTGTTTTGCTACTAGGAAATGAAGTGATGGGAATCTCCCTAAAGGAAAAATAAAAGCAATATAAAGACATGCAGTTAGGTTTATTGGCTTCCCTGCAAAATTATACTTAGACTGTAATAAAGATATCAAATTATAATTTTTATTATTATTATTAAACAGGATTTATATAGCGCCAACATATAATGCAGAGCTGTACAATAAATAGGGGTTGAAAATGACAGACAGATACAGACAGTGATACAGGAGAGGACCCTGCCCTGAAGAGCTTACAATCTGGGAGGACATATGACTATGGTAAGGACATTAGATTGTGAGCTCCTTTGAGAGACAGCTAGTGACATGATTATGGACTTTGTACAGCACTGCGTAATATGTCGGCGCTATATAAATATTGGATAATAATAAAATACACCTGATTTAAGATCTGGGGGCAATGTCACACTAGTCTCATGCTAGGATCACTATTCTGTGCACACATCTGCACCTATGGCATCTTTCTGTGTCTGCGGAGTGACACCTGGCTGCTTTGTGTGCTTTACCTGCGATCTAGGACCGGATCAGTACTGTGACATGGTCCTGCTTTGTTGTTCTAACACACATATTTCTTCTTGTGTACTGGGGTACCATTTGTTTACCAGCTGACCAATACAATACAATGGTATTTATGGAGGAAGTAAACTCAAACCTTACCCAAAACAAAAAAAAAAAAAAAACACTTACTTTCAATCAAGCAGAGCAGTCGATCGGTCCGGAGGTTTCTTCCATCGGGTCTTCAGGCCAGTGCGCCGCCATCTTCTGGGTTCTTCGTCCTACGTCACCCAATCCAGGCGCAAGAAGTGACGTAGATGGGAAAAAAAATTGCACATGCAATTTATTTTCCCTTTTGATGAGAAGGCTCATTCTGTGTGTGCCGGGATGCTCGGGGGAAGAAGGAGCAGCCATGTTTGATGTAGGTATGCTGGGAGGCTCTGTGCTCCCATTTACTAGGCGATGGAGAATTAGGGTTGTCTACCCTTTTATGTAAAGTAAAAATTCTGAGTTTAGGAACGCTTCAATGTACAATGCTGCGTAATATGTTGGCGCTATATAAATCCTGTTTAATAATAATAATAATAATAATATTGGTTGCTATGCGCACTATGGCCTACATTTTTGTGCATTGGGTAGCACTAAATGCGTCCATTACCATTCCCCACTGTACTACAATAATTTCATTACAGTGTCTGTCAGCATAGGAAGTGAGACAAAATCTCCTCCTACTTTGGGGACACCTAGGCCTTATTTCTCCCCTAAACATAACGTTTTGCCAGATTTTCCCTATCAGCAGGGAGGAATTTATAGCAGTCAGCAGCTTGTAGCCATGTCTATGTGATTCCTACATTCATATAATAGCAGAATGTACGGAGAGCTGAGAGTAAATCATAACAGGAAGTCCGCATGATGGAGCACAGGACGGGGAATGCGGGCCCAGTCGGGTCCCCGGCCTGTGGTGGGTAACGACTTACCGGTCATGTGGCTGCACTCGGGCCCGGTACACGGGCAGCACGGAGGTGTCTGCTCCAGGAAAGCGGCGGGCTGCGGCCTGTGATGGAGGCGGGCGGGGAGGGGCTGTGTGAGGGGAGGACATGCAGAGCTGCACGGAGCACATATGGCTGCCACGGTGGCATTGTGTACACACAGACAATTATCATTAGGTGGAGGGGATTATAGCTCACACAGCATGATAACAATAATAATAATGATAATAATAATAATGGCGGTGTTATTACCTTACCATAGACTAAACTCTGTACACATTTGCAGTAGTTGCCATTGGAAACGGTTGTCAGTGATGATTTCCAGCAACAATATGAATGAAGCTGTGCAAAACGTACAGGAGTGAAGGCATCACCATAGTGAACTGCAGCGCATAGCTGTGACATTCACCTAGAAACACATCATTCATCTGGGCTGTCACATTCACACAGCAACACACATCATTCTTCTGGGCTGTCACATTCACCCAGCAACACACATCATTCATCTGGGCTGTCACATTCACCCAGCAACACACATCATTCATCTGGGCTGTCACATTCACCCAGCAACACACATCATCCGGGCTGTGACATTCACTCAGCAACACACATTCATCCTGGCTGTGACATTCACCCAGCAACACACATCATTCATCCCGGCTGTGACGTTCACCCAGAAACACACATTATTCATCCGGGCTGTGACATTCACCCAGCAACACACATTATTCATCCGGGCTGTGACATTCACTCAGCAACACACATTCATCCCGGCTGTGACATTCACCCAGCAACACACATCATTCATCCGGGCTGTGACATTCACCCAGCAACACACATCATTCATCCGGGCTGTGACATTCACCCAGCAACACACATCATTCATCTGGGCTGTGACTATCACCCAGCAACACACATCATTCATCCGGGCTGTGACTATCACCCAGCAACACACATCATTCATCCGGGCTGTGACTATCACCCAGTAACACACATCATTTATCCGGGCTGTGACATTCACCCAGCAACACATCATTCGTCTGAGCTGTACAGATGCTAAATTTTAATGATCACCAATGCCCCACAAATATCTAACATTTGTACATAGCTTTAATGTCGTTGCATTAAGAATGACATGTAGAGCGGTAGCGGTATAGCGGCTCCTTGCAGCATCCCCGCCCATCACCAATGCAATCTAATGTCGCTGCACATAGGGAAGTAACGTTGCTGTGGGCATTGGGGTAAAGAGAGAACTGTTTCCTGTGCAGGTTGGCTCTGTTACTCCCCTGTAATAATAAGCATGATCCACTTTTGGCCACCATTTCATTTACCCCTCTGCTTTCCTAAAGGTCAGAGCAGAAGGGGTAATGGGAAAAGAAAGGGGGGGCAATTCACACAGTTGTATGTGCTAACACCTTGTGGTTCCTAATGAAACTATCGCTGATATTTCTGGATGTTTATGTGCTTTGAAGCCGATTTATTATACATGTATGTTGTAGTGAATTATAATAAAGGGGGACTAAACCCTGGGTATCTTGGGCCGGGGTGACATAACTGCCTGTGCCGGAGTTCATTCAGGCCCAGCAGCCACAGCTGAGCTACACATGCGAGGACAGCGGATCAGGCAGGTAAAGATGTTTTCTTGCACATTTATTCACATTTATTGCGCACTTTATGCACATCTACCAGTATAGGTGACACAATGCTAGGTCCTGTGAATTCTCAATGATGTTACAGGTGATGGGTAAGACAAAGGGTGAGTTTTATTGTCATTAAAACAACCAGCATGCACAGATCCACAGAACTTCTACAGTAGTAGTACAGAATACAGGGAGAAGCCAATTGAAGAAAATAAAAGTGTCTACATTGCTACGCTGTTTTTGCAAAAACATCACTGAATGTAAAAATATTCAGAATAGTGAAAATAGAATAAATTCCAACAGTTACATTATAAATGTATTGTTCAAGGTTGAAATGCCAAGCTATTCTTCCTCAATAAGTCTCTAATCATGCTCGGGCCTTTCTGATGAAGAATATGGGGGCTTCTAATTGCATTCATAAACATATATATATATAATAACTGTATGTCCCAGTAGAGATCAACCACCAATGATTTCTACCAAAAAAGAAGAGGCACACCTATATCTATATCTTGACTAAGCCTCAATACCCCCTCGGTGTAAGCTACATGAAGCAAAGCTTTTATCCAATCTGCTGCAGACTGTACACAATGAAAGCATACTGGCATATACTGCATACCATAAAATATTGTCACAGTGGTGGTTAACTTGCTTGATATAAAGGGCTTCAAGAACAACAGTATTTAAAGTAGTATGATTTATAGAAAGTCAGAATGGTTTCAATTTCCTTATTTTTTTTTTTTTTTTTTTTTAAGCAACAGCAAATTTAGGTAATATCCATGGAGATTTAAAAAAAGTCACATGGTCTTATTTTGGTATTAAAGCTTTGTGAATTGGGCCTGTTCTGTTTAGAAAAGGAAAGCTCTGATCAACACAGTGGGGTTGGTGACATCAGAAAACATATTACTGAGGTATCATTTTGAATAATAGGTGTAAAATGTCCTAAAGCTGCAATTGTAAGAACTAACAAAAGAGAAGCAATTGATATTTGATGTAGGATTTCTCATGAAGTTTTTAATTTTGCTTCAATTTTAGTGAAAATATTAAAATTAATTCAGAGCATGCAATGGCATTAGGATTAAGGAGGCCGTTCACTGCAAAGCTATAAGGAAGGCAGGTCTATTAGTTATAAGTCAACCATCCCCCTTGTTTAAAAAAAAATGACTGCCATTTGCTACCAATTTTAGATTGTTTAAATGTATTGATTTTTTAACATAACATGCTTTATTTACACAAGACAATGTTTTCAATTGTCACAACAACAGGGTGAAAAAAAACATTGGAAACAAAATTATCCAAAATCATACATCACAAATGGGACAAGGCATGAACATGAAAATGATCAGTCCTGACATGAACAAATGCATACATGGCTAACCACACATACATAAATATATATTTTATATATATGTATATAGAATCTCCCTCCCCGTAGCCCAAAATGGCCTTAAAGTGGGACATGGCCAAAAAAACATGAAGCATAAATCCTTCTTCCTCATGGCATCTCCAACAGAGCCCAGAATCATCTGCAAATATTCGTTGCAAGTGAGCAGATATCCATCTAGACACAAATGTATAGTTAAACTCCTGATAGATGCTGCTAATAGAGGTATGATGAGACACAACCAAATAATTTTGTTTTTGAGATGGTGTGAGGGAGATCTTCAGCTCCTCTTCTCAACGCTGCAAGGATGGAAACACATCTGGTGTGGAGGGGGCAGTGATATAGGATATAAAGCATGTCTGGTAGGATCCTTGATCCAGGTCTGGCAAAGGCATGACTTGGAGTGCCTGGAAATTATTACATTTTTGTAACACCCTGCCTTCATGTTCCCAAAGACATTGGTGTCATTGATGAAAACAATAGCCATGGACCTTGGTGGATATATTGGAATGTTCTAAACATGTCAAGACTGGCAAAGAAAATAAAGATCCTCATACTCTGAGCTAAAAATGGATTGCTCCTTTTAGGGAACATTGATGACAGAAATGGGGAGGGGGACACACCGATTGGAGAAATGTTTTTGGCATGGCCAACCTGCTGGTCTTCTCAAGGAGTGATGCTTGATTACTGATACAGAATTTGCCAACCCTACTGGCAAGTCCATTTCCTCCAGGGCAACCCATATGTTAGACAAGGAGTGTTGGGACTAGTCTATTACCCTGAATAGGTGGGAAGCTGCATAGTAAGAGATCTGGGATACCTAACTGGGATAATAAGAATTAGATTGGAACAGGAGGCGGTGGTTCAGGAGGGGTTATCTATTACCCCATATGAACTGGAAAAAGCAGGAATGTACACTGTTGGAATATGATTTAGGGATCCAGATGGGTAGAGTTTGAAAAAGTAATTGTGGTAGGACATTCACTGAAATCACCTGGATCATACCAAACCATGAAAGAGTGTTCAATCCACATTTGCAAGTCCAATTTGATCCGTATGGAAGGAACCACAACAAAAACAAATAATTTAACATTAGAAACATTCCCATCCTTAGATAAGGTAGGGAGATCACTGTGTTGATAATATCGAGGTTGTCTAAAAATGCAGCAATTTTATGGGAAAAATTCTCTAACACCTTCTTTACTTCTACTGACAATGTATTTTTTGATTGCTTTCAAAGTCCCCAATTCTAGTAGGGAGACTCTGGATTTCCTATTGTCTGGCTTTTTAAGACTGTCACTTAGTGGCCTTTTTCTGAGTAAATCTCACTAAACACTCATGGGACTTTCAGTAGGAATCATGCTGCAGCAAAGTTGTCCCCCTTTCTATGTAAACTACAAGCATCAATGCTTTCAATCAATCAGCTGCAGTTCATCACTCCCAAAAGATCTGACCATTTAGTAACTTGACGTATGTCAATTTTTAATCCGCTCATAGTTCCACTGTAAATAAATATGTAATACTAGGGTTTGAGCAATCCTTGAGCAATGGAAGAAGGCTATTCAATCGCGTAAAGAAGCTAAAAAACATTTTGTTTCTACCTTTTATAAACCTGAACATGTAACCCACACCTACTGCAGTCTGCACACTTAAGGCCCTCCAGTTCACTAAAATAGACTACGGAGTTGGAAGAAAAAAAAAAATACATATCAATATAGATTAAAATAGGCTATTAGGATAATATTATACTTTACAAATTTATTTGTAAATTAAAGACTAAATATGAAGGTGCTATACGATCGTTCGTAGATATCGTGCAGGATCGTTCGTCGTTCGTTTTCCAACGATAATAATTGGAAGTGTGTACGTAGCTTAAATCTCACTAAACACTCATGCGCCTTTCAGTAGGAATCATGCTGCAGCAAAGTTGTCCCCCTTTCTATGTAAACTACAAGCATCAATGCTTTCAATCTGCTGCAGTTCATCACTCCCAAAAGATCTGACCATTTAGTAACTTGACGTATGTTAATTTTTAATCCGCTCATAGTTCCACTGTAAATAAATATGTAATACTAGGGTTTGAGCAATCCTTGAGCAATGGAAAAAGGCTATTCAATTGCGTAAAGAAGCTAAAAAACATTTTGTTTCTACCTTTTATAAAACCTGAACATGTAACCCACACTTACTGCAGTCTGCACACTTAAGGCCCTCCAGTTCACTAAAATAGACTACGGAGTTGGAAGAAAAAAAAAATACATATCAATATAGATTAAAATAGGCTATTAGGATAATATTATACTTTACAAATTTATTTGTAAATTAAAGACTAAATATGAAGTACACAAAACACATGAAAACTATGACAATTTTAAAAAAGGTGAATTGTTGGTACAGCTGATGTTGCTTTATTACAGAAATATGAAATCCTATGTACAAGGTATTTACAAAAGCAAGAAAAAAAATACAGAGACAACTGGAGTTCTCAAAGTGCTTGATGTTTTCATAGGAAAATCATTTATTTGGAGTTTAGGGATAAAACAAAAACAGGGTATGCAAAGGTAAACTGTTTTATATAAATACCAAATATACAATATATGAAAGTGCAGATGTTTTATAACAAAGTTCCATTCTAAATAAGAAATGTAAAAATACACAAACAAAAACATGGTTCTTTGTAAGCTGACAAGGACTAGAAAGAAGTGCAACTTGGTTACCAAGAAAACAAACCCATGAACAGATGACTGCTCGGATTTATATGCCATGTTGCAGTGGAGTCCCTACACTTTTAGAATTTCAGACTTTACAGTTGTGTACATAGGATAAAAGCCGGAATAATTCCCAAATGTGTTAAAGAAAAATACAATTAGACTATTTGGTTCAACAGATATTTATAAACCTTATTTAAACACGTGTTCAGCTGTATTATAAATTCTACTCCTTTTAGGAAAATATATGCAAGGCAGAGGAATCTGCTGGCTTCCAATCCGAGTAGATACTATAAATGTCTTCTTTGCATTAATATGTGACCCAACTTAAACTATTGCTAAGTAATCGTAGATGACACTAAAATCTCTCTCTACAGTAGGTCAAAATTATATTACAATTTTTTTTATATTTTCATTATTTACAAGTTTTTATTTATCTAAGAAAATAATCTTTGGGGGAAAAAAACACAAATCAGCAGGTGTCACTGCTGAAAATTACCAATATAAAGTAATAGAAGGAGAACAGTAACACAAAAAATAACTTCCAATCTGAGGCTAATTCTAGGACTTCCTTCCAACCGTCATATCATACCAGACTACGCAATTAGGAGGCAGTGAACCAAAGTCCAAGCATCAACTAGGAAGTGTAAACTTGGTGTACTCTTTAGGGTGCACTAGAATATGTACACCCTAAAAAAACAGAAGGCCACAGTAATGCTCTCTATGTTTACAACTTTAATACCCATTTAATCTTCCTTTTCAGTTTTATGCCAAGCACTACTCTGCTTTGTTATCTTAGGATTGTTTCATATAATGTCTACTATATCAAACATAAATTATGTAGAATTATGAATATATGGGTATCCGGTTCTGAGCCCTGAAAGAATATAGTAATATGCATTAACTTGTACCAACATGTTTATTCATTGTTTGACTGAATATTTTCCTGGAAAGATTCTTCAACACTTTCCTGTGAACTTGGAGGGCTTGAACTCTCACACACTGGCTCCCAATATTCATGAAGTTTTCCCTGTAAAAAAGCAAAGCTCAAAGTTAGATGAGAACATATACTTATCAAACAGCTTCTTTAAGGATAGCAAAGCAAGGAAAGCTAGATCACTTGTTTCATTACTGTGGGGCCAATCTTGTAAGTGCTAAGAAAACATTATATTAGGAAATGCAAAGAACACAAAACAGAGCAGTGATCAGATTCTTTGTTGAATTGCCACATGCTATAAAAGATGGAAGCTTACTGGTTAATATAGGAATAAGTTGTGTGTCAACCAAGTTTTACTTACTACAATAGTAGTTACTGTACTGCCTACAAAGAAATGCTGAAACATTACACTGTTGAGTCAGACCTAGAGCTCCTCGGTCAGCAAACAGAAAAAGCTTTAGTGGACAGCAGAGCTATAGGTTTGATGAAACAGGGAATGCGTTGGACCTATGCAGAGAGGCCACGCAGAGCAAGGATCCTTTCCTACAGTGTGCTGGTAGGGGACAGGCTTTTTTTTTTTTATTCCTGGCATTCATTGCATTGCGTCATAGCAGGCCAATTTATTAAATAAACTGTCCAATGCCCCACAGTGGTTCAAAGATCAGACCTGCACTATTTTTGGTGGGAAAACACAAAACACTTCAAAAGGTGCCATTGAAAAGGATTGCCACACTGCGCAACATAAAGTTATAAATGGTATAATGGAGCATGTGTCAAGCTGGCAAGTTTTAGTTACTAAACACCTGAAAGGTATTTAGTTGTGCTTTAAAGCAGAAAAGTGTCATGTGACTACATCACATTTTACCAACCTGATTAGACATAACCATATTCTCAAAGATGCAAAACACAGGTCTTAAACAGAAAACAATCTAACATTTTTTTGTACCTGACTTGGTCGAGAGTAAAGTAGTAACTCCTGCCACCTGCCATGTATTCTGGCAACTAGATCCTTTACCTGTAAAGAAAACAGGACATATAATAAAGCACTGCAACATCTATAACTTCTACAGCAGCATCTACAAGGTGATGCTGCAACCTGAATTTCTGCACAGTACTCATTTCCCTGCTAATAATCTCTCCCTAGGGTCTGGTAACAGTCACTATAGTACAGTATCTCTCAACCTTTTTAAATTGGGGGAACCCCTTGAAATAACTTTCAGGTCTTCAGGGAACTCCTTCTATTATTACTATATTCACAGCTCACAGTACGTTGGTGTGGTGGTCAGCAGAAAGAATGCCTGTAACACAGTGGGAAGAATGTCACCCTTACAGCCAGCCCAAAAAATCATAGGTAGCTACTAAACTCATCTGAGAGTCACAGACTGCTCATTGCTCAAGGAATCCCTAGCAACCTTTATGATCCCCTAGGGATCATTAGAACCATGGTTGAGAAATACCGCTTTAGTATATATATAAAGTTCTCTGTATCATCATTCTGTATCATAGTAAACAGATGTATAAACCTAATACTTTTTGGGCCAAAAGAATGTCACCCAGTGGGACAAATGTCTATAAATCATAAAGACTCACATACTGGAACTGAATTGTTAAGAAGAAAAACAATGTTGTGTTTGCATCAGATTTGCATTGTCTCTCAGTGACTGGAAAAGTACCTTTGTTCTGTAGAAAAACCTTGCATCTTCACGGATATCACTCTTGATGTGTTTCTCTAGCTCAGTGCTTAGTTTATAGAGGTATTTCTGAAGATCAAATAAAAGAGGTTACATTATTACTTTTTTTTTTTTAATTTTCAGTTTTCTAAAATGAAAGTTAAATAAAATAGGTAAATAAAAAAGAAAATGTTATGAAAATGTGCAGATCCAGAAGACTGCAAAAGAACAATAATGTCAATTTAACCAATGTAAAAAAACACCAATATGTACACAAAAAGTCAGTGCACAAAACCGATATAGAAGATTCCAAACAATTACAGGTCAGGACAAGCCTCTCCATTGACACAAATTCAGCATAGAAATGCAATACAAAACTGAAACTCACTTCAAAGGTTTTCAATATCATAAGATATATGCAAGATACAGTGCAAAAATTAAAGGTCTATAAATCAAAAATGTACAAGAGTATTGTTTTTCCTGCTACCTTACTAGCAATTGTTTGGGGTATATAACGATAATGGTCTGTACAACAGGAGGCAGGGTGGAGCCATAGTGGGTATCCCCAATTATTTGTTTCATTGAATATAAGAGGGTAATCTTTATGTTGGAATACTGTTTTTCTAACACTTTTTGAATTTGAAAAGAGTCCAATAATCTAAATAAAAGAAACTCAGGCCTAAATTACTTACTAACCTGGAAGAAAACAACTCTACCATTCTATTTAAATTGTTTTAAAAGTAATGAGTGTGGCTGCCATTGTTGATCGTTTTGAAAATAAAATATAGACAAAATTCAGACTTTATTGCCTCATGACCTGAATGGAGCTAATACAGCCAGAGAAGCGGCAATTTTAAATAGTTTATATTCTCTTTTTTTCCTATTATATCTACACTCCGTAGCCCATAATGACAAAGTGAAAAAAAATTGTAGACGTATTTGTAAATTTATTGAAAAGAAAAAAAAAAAAAAAACAAAATATCCCAGTTTTTTTTACACCAACACTTGAAATTATGTTCCAGTGCCTCCCAATTTTTCTTGATCATGGCTGGGATGTTTCTGTATCTTGAATGCAGTTCACCTGTGGTATATTAAATTGAATGGACATGATTTGGATAGGCACGCACCACTCTATAGAGGGCCTCAATGCATTTTGGAGAAAAAAATATATCATAATGACACAGGAACTGCCTGCAGAGCTGAGAGACTGGATTGCTGCAAAGAACAGATTTGGGGAAGGCACAACCAGGACTCCTCCAGGAGCTGGTCAACTGGCCAAACTGAGCAATCGAGGGAGACGTTTCAGAGATACTAAGGGATATCATAGGACAAAGTTCCAGAAGGTTTTGCAAAGAAGAATGGCAGGAAATTTCCAATCCAGGTATGAAAGCTTGTTGCATCATACCCCCCCAAAAAAACTTGAGGCTGTAACAGCTGCCAAAAGGTGCTTCAACTAAGAAAAGTGTCTGAATAAATATGCATATGTAAGATTTCAGTTTTTTTCTTTTTAATAATTTTACTAAATTGTCAAAAAAATCTGTCAGTATGGAGTGCAGATTAATGAGGAATAATAAAAATAAATTGAAACACTTTATACACCAGGCTACAACATGAAACTGAAAAAAGTAAAGGAGAATTGAAGATAGATAGATTAGATAGATAAAAATAATGCCTACCAAAATGCTCTTGGTATTTTGAGGAGTTTTGTATGGGGTAACACTTACTCTTTGAATGGAAGGAGGTTCATCTGAGGTGCTTGCATCACTGACCAAATGTAATAGACTGAAAGTCAAATAGTATGCCTGAAATCAACAATTTAGGCAATTAGGTCACACAAAGGCATATGATTTATCACTCACATTTATGGGACTTCCTACTACTCCTAATGCATATGAAATTGTCAATGTGGTTTCAGTTTTTGGAAAACAAACAAAAAGATAGGGGATTTATTTTAAGAACCGGCCAGGATATGAATGATGAACAGTAACAGTTTTATTTGGGGACCACATAAAGAAAAGAAGGCCACACATTATAAGATCACATATATTATCCATCTCCCCTCCTATTGTGTATTACTTCCCCCACCTCCTAGATTGTAAGCTCTTAGGGCCAGGGTCCTCTCCACCTGTGTCACCATCTGTATTTGTCTGTGATTTGCAACCCTTATTTATTGTACAGCGCTGCGTAATATGTTGGCGCTATATAAATCCTGTTTATAATAGTAATAATAATGATCATATTATCACATATAATCATGCAGCAAGTATGGTGAACCAGAATATGTTTAATGTCCATGCAGTGAAAAGCAATGGGTTCACTTGCATAATTCCATTTTACTGCAGATTTTAATAAAAGGAGCAGACTTTGGCTGCAAAAGTATAGGGGTGTTTATCTGCCCTTTGTCTTTACTTTGGCTAGCATGAACATAGCACAAATTTACTTTAATATACAACCATCATCTGATTTCCCATTCTAATCAAGCAGCAATTACAGTCTATCCTACAGGTGATATTTGATAAACCACAAAATACCTCCTGATCCAAGTCCTGAAAAGTCTTCGACTCATTTTCTGGAAGCAACTGCATTTTCTTCACCAAAGAGGATGGCTTCATTTGGGACAAACACTTAGCCAAGAGAAGCATCTGATAAGCAAAAGTTAACCATTAAAGTAAATCTTGACATGTAACTACCAATAACAAACTGAAAACATTATAATAACAAGCAGCTGTACAAACCCGGGACTCATATTCCAGAGGTATAGCTGTACAGTCTCCATTCTGGATATTGGATATAAAAATAAGGCTGACATGTCTTCTTAGTTCTCTAGAGTGCAGAAGAAAATATGGTTAGGATACAAAATATCCACTAAAAAGTAGAAGATTATTAGATGATCCAAGATCATTAGAAGATTGCATTTAATCAAGTGAAAATAAATATTTGATCATTCAGAGCAGGAAGTGAGCTACTAATTAATTAAGCAATTGTAATTATTTAGGGGATACTGCTTTCCACTCCCTGCAAAGTTTACTCAACACTAGGGGTGCATTATATTAAACTGTGCTGCTCCAGCACTGCAGAGAGAAATGTACAATTGGAGGAAAGGCCAGTCATGTGAATTGAATAGGCATTGGGAATCACTCCAGGTTATGTTTCTCCCCCATTGGGTGACATACACGGTCCGGAGCCGGTAAATTTAGTGGTCCACCAGTCAGAATAGGTTGACCACCACTGTACTAGAGTAAATGCTTGAATACACAAAAGCGCCAGTAATGTATACAGCAGTTGACAACAGTAAAATCTGCTAATTAAAGCACTACTGCTCCTTTAAAGTTCATGCATATAATTACCTGCCACGAATCTCAAAGGTAGGAACAAGCTGCAGCAACTTTAGGAAGTTATGATGGTGGCTTGAAAGTTGGCTCATAGCAAAGCACAGTTCTGGCATCTTGAAGACAAACAAGCAAATTAGTCATTTGTATACAGCAGAATAACATCAGTGAATAAATTACTTAAATTTGTTTTTTTTTTTTACTTACAATAGTTACCCAGTTCTTGATGTTTTGAAGAAGATTTGCAATGAGACAATGCAAGTCCATTATTGGAATAGACTTCATTCCTTTTTCCAGGTGTATTTTTAGGAGCATCACCAAAAGTGCAAGGATTTCCAGGTCAAGAAAGCTCTCCCTGTAGACTGCTGTACAGAAGTTTAGGAACTGCACAGAAACAAAACGGTAAATGTAACTGGTGCACAATATGTAACATGATTTTGTGCAACTTCAGGCAAACAGCTCTATAGGCAGTTAAAATATAGAAACATTATTTGTTTTATCTGTCAAACAAAATTAAGAAAATTGCCCAGTGATGCACACAACTCTGTAAGCAAGTAAGATCACGTTGCTGCTTCCTGGAATTATTGTTTAATAAGCAGACTGGGGTGAAACAGGTAGTTGCATTGCTAAACTAGGAATTAGGTATTTCAGATTTTAGCTGGGCAGTATTCCAGACATTCATACATCACATGACCGGCTGTATTACAGAAATCTTTTGACAAACTTTACATATACTAAATATTCATTTTAGATGGATTTAGTCATTTGCATTTCATATAACACAAATATCAATAAAAAACTATACATTTGAAAGTCATACTGCAGTCTAACATACCCAAATCTAAGGTGTTTCAAGATACGTGAATCCATCATCTTAAGGTTCCTATGTAATGATGGAGGTAATGGTATAGGGATTACCCTATGTCAATCATAGCAGTTGCTATGGGGCCAAGAGTCTAAGGGGAGCTGTAAAGTCTAGTGATACAATATACTCTGCCCCTTGGAACTCTCCCTTTATTTAATGAAAATTGTTTTATACTATGCATTATTCTCATAAATGCCAAATTAATTGGTGACTGAAAGATCCTCTTCAAGAGGACCTGAACTCTGAAAGCTGTCACAAGTATTGCCCATGGTCTTCCTGCACCTAATTTTCCCCATTACTAGTTTACCATGCCTTGTACCGTGCAGTCTGTGTGTGGATAGTCATATTGGTAGAGACAGGGCTTTGCCTTCGGATGTCAAAGTCACTTCGATCACTGGTGCAAAAATATTTAAAAAGCAGCAGGAAAGTTGCACAAAGCACACTTACTCACGTGCTTCTTTTACAGATTTTCAGGCTACGGCTTAGGCACAATTATAATTTCTTGAACTTCCCAAGAATAAAAAATATTCACCTCTTTGAGTTTAGGTTTCACGTTAAGCAGAACATGAGTCACACATATTCTGGGGGTTGTCTGATGTCACAGGAGCAGCTTTGCACCTGAGCATTACATCAGCTCCAAAACATATGTATGCAAAGGACTTTTACTTAGGTAATTTATCCCTTGTTCATTATCTGAGACCACTATTATTATTATTATTAAACAGGATTTATATAGCGCCAACATATTACGCAGCGCTGTGCATCACTATAAAATAAACTTACCTTAACTACATGAGCTACCTGAAATTCTGGAATGCAAGAAAAAATTTGTTCTTTGCACCTGGTTTCTTGTCCTGCTGACACTGATTCAGGCACTGCAGATCTGTAAACATAGTAGGTCAGTGGTCACAAAAAAGGAATTTTACTTCTAAAATAGTTTTATTTAATTAATACAAAGAAAAGTGGAGAGGAGATTCTGCAAAGTGATGAGTTCATCTCTCAATAACCTGCGATCAGCGTACTTCTAGAAACCCCATGACTAGCTTCTTCCACTCCCTTCTCCTCCCATACTCTAACCCTGCATTAACAGGTCAAACTCAAGTACTTACAAAAGTTTGGATTACAACAGATACATTTACTAAAGGATGTCATGGAATTTAGCACAACAAAGGCCACACTTTTCACATTTGAACAAGGGAATTTTTTACCTAACAGAAACGGAGAAGTGAAATTTGAAACACTTACACTAGGTGAAGTTCACTGAATGAAGGCTGAATATGTAGAAGAGGAAAAAGAGTTTTAAATTCAATCCCCATGTTAGCAAACACAGTTGCTATGTCCAGTAAAGTTGGAATCCAAGGCTTTTCGTCAATATTTGTAACTATTGGAAAGAATATCTTTATAATTATCAACTATTAGGACAGCAATGAAAAATGTGAATGCATGTAAATATGTTCGTTACTTACGATGGTTGCATGTTATTTCAATCAAGGCATTTAAAAGTTTCATCGATGTGGCATAAGAAGGATGAACAGAAAGCATCTGTTAAAAAAAAGTACAATGACAACATGGAAAACAAAATAAGCACACCAGCATTGACATGCAAAAACTAAAATGTAAACAGATAACAATAGGAAGATGTAAAAACCTGACTGAGCAAATATAGGCATAGGAGACAAAATGGTTCCCAATAGCAAGTTCTTTGAAGGGTAGACCAAACTTGGTAAACATTGTAGGATATTCCAACTATGTAAAATTCAACATAAGTAAAAGAAGCTCTTTCTCCTTGGGATATATCCCTGCTACAGGAAGCAGCTTCTCAGTTTTTAGTTTAAAGTGGCTAAAACTCCACTTAAAAATTTGGCATCAGTCAGGATTTACTGTAGGAAGGGACAGGTAATGTCCCATCTGCAATAAGTATTCTTACCTGCCTGATTACAGGGCAGGACTGATCCATGAATTATGAGCGCTGACACGCCAGACTCTTGTCCAAAATCTGCCCTGTGACGTGTGTACATAGCCTTACAGCAACATCAAGTAAAACACTATTACAGAAAGAATATTTATTTTAGTATGCTAAGCTGTACTCCTATCCCAATATAAAGTGATAGGGCTGCCATAAAAATAAAGAACATGAAGGCAAGCATGTGGATGCAATGCACAGTGTAAATGGGCACCAACCTAAATTAAAATGCAAAAAATTGTAATGAACAGCTGCAGTCTATTTAGCAATAAAACAACCACAATTCCCAGTTATCTTAAAGAAGACCTTTTTTAAAAAGGGTTCAAACTCAATTATAATATCCTTCAATACAAAATTTCTTACCTGAAACATCCATCTCATTAGTTCCTCAGGGCATTTCTTAAACTGGTAAATGCTTGTCAGGAATCCTTCTGTGGCTAACATGAGCTGATTTCCAGGACTGCAGCTGTGTAATTTAAGAAGCAATAATTAGTCACAAATGGACCCAAAGCAAAACATGAACCATTTTACTCAGATATGTCTAGCCGCGAGTATCCTCAGTCCCAGATAGAATACAAAAGCAGGTTGCACATTCTATAATTCAGCAAAACCTAATTGCATCTTCCAAACACACATGCCACATCATCCTACTGCTCATAAAACCCTGACACTGTTGCATTTCACCCACATTGCTTGGGATAATTTTAAATGCAGAGGGGAGGTTTGTCCAATAGCAGTGCTTTCCCCAGCCTCTTTTAGCTGGACGCACCATCCGGCACTTTTCAGTACCCACGTGGCTGTTTTTGGGTGGTTAACAATAAGTTTGGGCTGCCATCCACCTACAAAACAAATTTCTGTGTTGAACACTGCAATAGTATGTCACACCAGGTTTGACCATTCAATAAAGTTTTAATTAATTGAAGAAATATGTGGAAATGCTATTTTTTTTTTTTTGTAATAGGACAAGGGGCAGAAATTCACATATCATTAGATTCCACAGTACAAAAAAAGTGTCTATTAAGTCAGACTTTATATTTAGATTTATGCTAGTAGCCTCTCATACGGGAATGGTCACCAGAAACACTAGGTACATACATTTTAGGAGGAACCTGACAGCATGCAGAAAGAAAATATATTGTGACCGCTTAGTAGCACCACAAACTGTCACAGGTTTAATCAAGTACTACAGTAACCACTGTGCAACTATCAGTCAGGAAAAATATATAGATATCTATATAGATTTAGCTGGTAGGGAAGCCAACAGAAATAAGTGAATGCTAGAATTAATAACTATAATCTTGTGGGTGGGTGGTGAGCTTCTGTCAATCAACAAGTATGCACCACACACATACGTACCTGAGCACAGTTGCCCCATCATGACAGGACCTGACATTTCTGCATCCTAGGAAGGCACCATCTACATTTCCGGCTCCACAGATGACTTTCGTGAAGACGGAGATCCTCTTCTGTCAGTGGACGATGTAACACCTGCACAATTATATTATACAAAGGGGCAGGCTCTGTGTGCAGCACTCAAGCTCTAAACTACAAAGCACATACGCTGTACAATTTAGAGCCTAAACAAAAAGCCACCAGGGTTAGGGACATTGCAGGTCTCTTCTTTTAAATAATGTTGTCCCCCCCCCCCTTTTTTTTCACTTTGGGACCTCTTTAAACACAAGATGTGTACATTGACAGGAGTGCATCTCTGAGATGAGAACATAAAACCACACTAAAATAACAGGAAAATAAAAGCAAAAACACATGCCTGTAAACCATTACTCCTTCGAAATCAGTCAAAGGCAGAAGATTACTGGGTTACCTTAAAATAATTTCTTTGGAGATGCCAGTCTCACAACGTAAATGTTGCAGATTAAGAGTGCAAATGTTAAAGATTGATCCGGATTTAGACAAATGGAAGATTTCTTCCCCTGGATGGTGATCTGGTATTGCATTTGTGCGGATTGAAAATTTCTTCAATAAATCCCTATGAATAACAGAGCAGATAGTGATACATTTAATACTTAATATTACAGAATTTTATGAAACTATTATTACTGCAAAACAAACTAGTATTACTGCAAAACAAATGGCTGCCATTATAACACACAGAGAACACGCTTATTTACAAAGCTACAGGAACCTTATACAGTCAGCCCACCCAAAAAAAAAAAAAAAAAAAAAACATATTAGTAGTTTGTCTAACAATTAGGCTGCAATAACCTAATGAACATTTCTAATTTTTTTACTCTAGGACTGTTAAATAGACAGCAATATTTTTTGATCCTGCCAGAAATCTTGTTAGCTGATAACCTGTGCCCAGCTATGAGGACTCAGAACTCTTGCCCTGTAGGTTATGGAGACCAAGTAGACAGTGATTTATAGACCTTTCCTATGGTGAAAATGCTGCTTTTCCGTAACTGAGTGAATGTTGTGACCCTAGGAGAAGAAGTGTGTTAGGTGAAAAAAACATTTTTGTTTTTGGGTTTAGATAAGGTTGTATATTTTTTGTGTACTTGGGAAATAAGATCTCATTGACTGCGTTCCTAAAAAAAACTGTAAAGCTAGGTACACACTTGCAATAAATAGATAAATGAATTAGAAAACGAATGACTAACGATTATTTTGAACGATCGTATTGTGCACATATTTGTACATGTGGTAACAATACGATCGTTCAAATATTATCCACCAAGTGTACACATGCTAGATATGATCCTTTGAACGATGCAGGAAGTTACATGTAAAGGAGAAAGTGTACTGCAGAACCATCCACGATCACTGAACGACTGTACACACAATAGATAGTTAAGGCTGGTCGCACAATCAGATCTGCCGGGACGGTCGTTCGTTTCCAGTGACAATCCTTGTTCGTTGGCGTCGTTGTGCACTTGTTTTGTTAACGATTATCGGACGACCGGTCGTTAGTCATTCGTTTACAAGGACAATTGTTGCACATGTGTATGCAGCTTTACAGTTGTAAAGCTGCAAGCTGATATTGTGGTGTATTCAGATTCAACAGAGCACCTTTGGGATGTGATGGAACAGGAGATTCACATCACATATATGCAGCTAACAAATCTGGAGCTAATATGTCAATATGGACCAAAATCCCTGAGAAATATTTCCAGCGCCTTGTTGTCTATGGTCTGTGCTACAGAAAAAATTAGAAGTTCTGAAGGAAAATAGGTACATAGAGCTAGGTGCATCTAATAAGGTGTTCCATATTTGACACAATTTAGGATTGCTGATTACAATTACTAGTGGGACATGCCTCTGGTAGGGATAGGGAAAACTTGAAAGTATAAGAGGTTTGAGGGGGCTAAACAAAGTTAGAGAATGTGCTGACAGGCATAGAGTGGCCAACAACTGCAAAACTATTAAACAAGGGTCCTCTATAACAAGAAGGTGGTGGTCCAGTCAAGAGTGGACATTTTCAAAATGTCTTTTGGGTATCGAGTAAGGACCTAATGATTTTCTCAAAACACCATAGTGCTAATATCCTTTTGCTCTACTTAGGTAATATTGATCGCAAGTTACCACAAAGCTTCACAAATGGATTATCATGTGGCCAAAAATAAAGAGATACACAGTACAGGTCTCATTAGGTTATAGAGTTGGACTTTTAAGCTGCGTACACACTTGCAATTTTTGTCGTTGGAAAGGATCTTTCACGATCCTTTCCAACGACAAGGGGCTGCAAGATGCATGAACGATGCTGTACATACAGCACCGTTCATGCTCTATGGAGAGGGGAGGGGGGAGAGTGACGGAGCGGCACCCTGCTGCGCGCTCTCCCCTTCCCTTTCATTACGATCGGCTGTCGTCCATCGTCCGTGGATCCGGCAGGTCGGTCGTCCGGACGATGGACGACACCGACTGTACACACGGAAGATTTTCGCCTGATAATTGGCCGATGCCGATTATCGGGCGATAAAAATCTGCCGTGTGTACGTAGCTTTAGACAAGAAGACAAGAGAAGACAAGATAACTAAATGTGTAAAAGCATATCTTGATTGGAGCACCCTCTGATGCAGTTGGGCACAGGGGCAGGTTGCTGGTTAAGCAGTGACCAAGTCAAGTTACAGAAATCATATAGCCAATGTATACATCTTTAATCAAAGAGATTATTTGGAACAATGTTTTGCCTTTACCATTTATATGTGGGAAAAAAAAAAAAAAAAGGTTAATTGCACACAGAAATTCAATAAATACCTGTGCTCATCTGTAAGTTCACCATCCTGTTCACCGTCCACCTCTTTTTTATCGGCCACTCCATGACCTCTCTCTAGGTCTTCGCAAAGCTGCTTCTCGATTGCATCAATTCTGGTACATGACAAAGGAACACATTGTAAGGATCTAAACTAAAAGTGTATTTCTTGTTGAATAGTGTATTATCTGCTTTTTCTGCAAGCAAATTAGGAACATTTCCATTGTTCCATTCCAGGTGCTCTTAAATTTTAGGAAAAACATCCTGCCACCAGTTGTCTTTCTGTCTGGCAGAATTAAAACATCGAACTGCCACTGACTTGTCTTGTTTTTAAAGTTTTATGGTCAGGGGTTGTCATCTTATTTCTTGGTGTTATACCCGACAAGTCAGTGAGCAAGAATAAGGAGGCAAAACTGTTTAAATACATGCATTTCCTGTCCTTGTGTCTCACTAAATATAGTGTTCTCCTCAGCCCCTTTTAGCCGGGTGCACCACCTGGTACTTTTTAGCAGCTACCTGGCTGTTCAGCGTGGGTTTTGTGTGAAGTGAAATGTCAGTGGGAGTTAGCAGCCTGGCAGCTTATTATTGTTTCCTTTCACTCCTATTACCCTTCTAGAAGCAGCTTGTCAGTTCTGTTCCTAATGAAAGTTTACTTTTACCCTTTTGTGGAGCCATCATCAGACAGGGGAGTCACAGAGCTAAAGTCCATATCATTAACTATCTGCTGTCCACTGGAGAGTCCTTGTGTACTACAGTGTATGCTGTATAAAACCTACTTTCCATTAGCTTTTTGAAAGCATTAGTTAGCATTTGGCTTCCTGCCCAGCCATATCTATGAATTTGGACTGCTTGCCATTGCTACCAGCGATTACACTTTACAGAACATGGGGCACCAGGAAATAAAGCCATATACATAAGCACTGTACAATGCATACAAAAAAAAAAAAAATGTAAAAAAACCAAGGAACCAAGTATGGAGGGAAGGTAGAAGGCTAAAGCAATGAGACAACAATTATAGGGGGTACTAGATCCCTTTGGAGTAAATACCCATAATAAAGTTATAATTCAGATTCCGCCCATTGTATTCCCCACTTCTCCCATGTCCCCCCCCCCAAAAAAAATAAAAAAAAAACACAATAGCAATAAATAATCATTTAGAGAATTCTTTTTATACTTAAAATTAGTATAAGGGGTCAATGTGGTAGTATGTACCTTTCACTCTCTTCTTTCTCTTTTACTAGACGTTCCAGATTATTATCATAACAAGGAGTCCGCAACAGTTGCTTTAATCTGTCATTTACCTGAAAGGAATATAAAAAAGTCAAAATACCTAAAGTAAATCATGTGTACACACAAATGCTTATGTATGGCTAACAGTCTATGGATTATGCATATAAAAGGTTTATGTCCAGCTACAAATTTATGCAAGATAGCATAGTTTTTTTCAACTACAGGACAGCTGAGAGGCCTATTCACTCATTAAACAGGCTCAGAGACAAATAAATGGTCAAATGGGTTTCAAAAACTACTAGTTTTACATTCAAGAAGGATTCATACAAGGGCCTCAGAAGGGTATCAGCTATAGCCACAGGAAAATATGCTTTTAGGTTCTTTATAGCGTGAAACTGATTGTTTTCAGTTGTGTTTTGTGATAAGTTTGGGTACATTGAAAACTGATTGTACAGGGCAATCTTTCTTAAATTTGGGTCAGCAGGCACACAACAGGTGACCCAAAGCCTCATCTGTTCTGTAGGTTATACTAACCCTGGGAATTTAGCAGTAGACAGTAGGAGGATTGTCTGCACATTTTCAACAATTGTAAATTGAAGCTTTAATAAACAGCTTCAATTCTAATGATTTCTTGTCAATAACCAAATTGGTTGTTTTAACTTCACCACAGTGATTTGCATGCTTGTTGTAGGTAAATGACTTTGGCATCTTTAAAAGGTCAGCCAAGTCATGCCAAGTCAAAAGACTGGTATACCAATAATAAAAAAAAAAATAAAAACACGACAAAGACACTGAACAGTGATGTACTAATGTGCTAATGCTTTTCAAAGCAGAAAACTGTGTGAGGCTATAAATTCTAAACCGTGACTTCCATTTGTGAAATAAGCGATAACATGCAAACCTAAGGTGGAGCACACTCTGTGTACAGAGAACAGTAGTATGGTATGCAATATATAAGACCACAAATGTTCTTAAGACAAACTTTAGTTTCCAGATCTTGCATCTAGAAAACTAGATGAGAGGGGGAAGATGTAGAAGACTTCACTATTGCCACAACATACTAGCCAAATCTTGCAATGCTGCAAAATGAATGCTAGTATGAGACGGAAACAAGATGTTTCAAATGACCGGTATGCATGGTTTCTGGTGGCGATGCCAAATGGTTACATTACGCTTAGATTAAAATATCTCCTATTACTTGCATCTGTCATGGGTCTATTTTATAGATTCAATTCTAAAAAACACAGTATACTAACCGGAGTATCAGGAACTGAAGACTGGGATAGAGAAAGTAACGACAAGTCTTGTTTCTGCGGGGTAACTGGCTCAGACTGTGCTACACTTTGAAAAATCTCATTCAGAGGTTTCAAGGACTCCTCTTCCTCCTCATCAGCACTTAATGACAAATTGTGAAAGGATTCATTGCTGTCCAAGCTATCCCGGCGAATTCGTTTTAACACTTTTAGGCCTTTAACAGATGTGTCTGGTGTGGAACAAGGCAAGTTTTTGTATTCTGAAAGGAAAGGTCTTGTATGGGAAGGAGAAAATTCTGATTCGGAATCATTGCCACTTTCCTCTGAAGATTCTGCAAATGATGGAAATGTTTTAGTTAGAAAGCAGACCATGAAAATTACATCAGACGTTAGTAAAATATATTAGGGAATAACCTTGTGTGTATTTTTCCAATGCAGAAACGGTTCCCATCTGCTCTTTATCTAATACTTATACCACCAGTCAATTCTTGACAGAAAGTTATGCATGTAAATTCAAATCCCACAGCTACAAACCCCTACTAGGGATGTTCATCATGTAAATTAATTCCGGTGACCATGTTCACCAGACTGACTCCCTCCAAGACATTGTGTACAGGTAGTCCCCGGGTTACATACGAGATAGGGACTGTAGGTTTGTTTCTATGTAAGTTGGAACAGGTACATTATTTTAATAAATGCAATAAGGACAGATGTTTTCTCAATTTAATATTAGACAGCATGGTAGCAGTTACTGAATAAAATCCTCGCTGAGTTAATCACAAACAAAGCAAAAAAAAAAAAAATCTTTATGGAGCCTAGACATTCATTAACTTTTGGAGCAAGCTGTGCTTTGATATGCAAAAAGAAAAAAATGCAGTTTGTCTTGGTCGTTAAAGAGTTACAAGATGTTACAGATCAGCTCAGCTCTTAAAAATCAGCTGTGTTTAGCAAAAGATTTCCTCTGCAAATCATGCAAACCAGCCCTCCCCCCCCCTCAAGCCCCAGGTCCTGCACATGAGTGAGCAGGGAAGCCCCGTTCATATCTAGGAGGTGTCCGTATGTCAGCTTTCCTTAACTCTGGGACTACCTGTATATGGGGAAGGGGGAGACTACGTGTTCACTTACTTCTGCTATAAAACAAAGTCAGTCAGGAGATTGCCAGTACAAGTTTGAGGCTTTACATTTGGCATTGGACGGTGCCTCTGATGAGCACCTGTCATCTCTTGAACAGCTCCCTTTATGTTGGTTTTTACAATGGTTTAAAAGAGATTAACACCAACAATAGAAACCTACAAAAACCCATTAGAAAGCAACTCGCTTACTAACGGTTTTGATTTTTATGTACTTTCAAAAAAAGAAAAACACACATTAATTAATTCCTGGAGAACATAGTCCTTTGTAATAAAGTAGATCTAATTAAAAAAAAAAAAAAAAAATTACAGCGCTTTACGTACCTGATGTATTTGTGACATTTGAAGTTGCCTTACCATTTACAGATGCTCCTCTTACCTATAAAATAAATATACACAGACTTAACATGAAACGTTTTCTGATCAGAAAAAAAAAAAACCCCAAACACCATTAAACTATACACCAGTGCAAGCATATTAGACAATGCAACAAATATTGAGACAACTAGCCAGTGAAGGCACGAATAAACCTAATATATTTTTCCATTTTATTAAATTCTTGTTCATCAATTTGACTAAAAAGAATTGAAGTTAGAGTTAGAAAAGTAATTGCCACTGCTAAATGCCAATAGGGGGTGAGCATTTCCAAGGAGAAGCATATACTGTCTCCTAGGTGAGGAATATTATAGACAGTCTCCTAAAAACACTCCCAGGTAATGAACTGTGGGAACATTGTCCTGCATTCTCGGGGGGCTAGTTACATTTTTTTGTCCTTTGTGCTGTTACAGATAATCAGTGTTGTAGTCCTATTTAAACAGATTAGCTACAGTGTTCTACCTAACCTATTTTATCTGGGTGCATCACCCAGCACTGTTCCATAACCACCTGACTGTTCTTGGATCACAATTGGGTCATACTAAGGGGGTGGGCATTTTAAAGTTGAAAGAAGGTAAGAGAGGCAGTGGAAAGCTGACAGAATTATAGAGGCTTCTGGATTCCATTTGTACGTGTTGCCCCGCACACAGCTACTTCCCACCCAAAAAAAAAAATCTGGAAAAATAACTAGGCACTAGCAGTGTGCCCAGATCACAGGCCAAAATAAATAAGTACATTTGGAGGAGAAAGGGCCAAAAAGTTTCAGTTCATTTTTCAGGAGATCACCCTTAAAATATTTGACCTTTTTTTTCCAATGCAGGACTGGATAAAAAAAACTGAGCCAGTATTGCTTATTTTATTACTGGAATGAGCCAGTCGGCCTTCAATAGCTTTTGCCAACAGAGGTTGCAGTTTACGTGAACAAATGCTACCCTCAACAACACTAGTGAAAAAACATAAAAGAAAAAAATATTCACAAGAAATGACTACAAAGCCATATGCAAGCGTACCTCTGAAAGAAATTTATGTTCCTTTGATTTCCCCAGAATAACCACCTGGTGAGTGGCTTTCTTCTTGGTTATTCCTCCATGGGACCTTTTATGGGATGCCCAGGAGTCTACTAAGATAAACGGCTTCTGAGGACTGTGATCATTTTCTCCACTTACTGTTTGGCTTCTTTCATCAAAAAACTGCTGATTATAGTCAAATTTCCCAGAAAATGACATTGATCTTACATTTCTAGACTGTGCACGGCTCTTTATGGATGACAAGCTTTGAACCTCTGAACTGTTAGAACCATTTTTAAACCCTTCTTTACAATGAATCAAAGTGCTACTGGGTAAAGTTAGTCTCTCTATCACCACCTTAGGAGATAGTACACTCATGCCACATTTTGCGCAGAAAGCATGCAAGTTTCTTACAGATGCTTGGTTGACTACATTGGATGACTCTGTTGAGCTCTTCTTTTGCCTTTTGCACGGTTGATATTTGTTAGATTCAAAATCCTCATCTTGGGTCTGTGGCTTAAGGCGTTTATTGCCAATGATGTTTTTAAGTGCATCTTTACCTGTGGGATAAAAAGGCTTTTATAGGTATGCAATGTCAACAGAAAATATAACAATATAGCTGAAAGCATAATGAGATCTGAAATACACATACCTGGTATGCAAACTGGTTTAAAGAAATTAGTTATCTGTTGGTTTCTGAAAGGAAAAGAGCAAATTAGAAACATTACAGATTACGTCTGAACATTCCTTATTTTCCCTTACTGAAGTAATCTACCAGGAGAAAATATGATAACAAGGAAGAAAGCAACATCATCTATAAACTATAAACTAAAATACTTTATTTGTATTCAGATACATTTTTTAATAAAAACAACACAAACATATTTTTTAAATACTGAACAATCTACTACAAACAAGAAAACAATAGAACTTATACAGAAACATTATTTTAGGTTTTGTGTCAATGGGATTTTTTATCAGATTCAAAAAGTTTTACAAAGCTTGAAAGGTCAAATCCCTAATTCTCTATTTATTGTACAGAGCTGTGTAATATATTGGCACTATATAAACCCCGTTTACTAATAATATTAAAGCCAAGTTAGGAGAAGGTTGAGTGTAGGTCAATGCACATTTCAATATTTTTGCAGTATTTTTTTTACTGCCCAGTATTTTTATAGCGCCAACATATTTCGCAGCGCTGTACAAACTCCATTGTCATGTCACTAGCCGTTCTCTGCCTACGTACTCTAAATGCATTTTTATTTCTGGTGACAAAGCTGGGCATGCACGTCATCATCTTTGTTTGCCAGGAAAACCCGGCATTCCTGGCTTCCCTTGCATGTGCTGGGATGAATGAAAACTGAAAGCGTCATCTCTGACTCGCATCCTTTGTACCTTCCCTGACCCGCTATTTTGCTACCCTTTTGCCTTCCTACCACCTTGTCTGTTCCTCTAAGATTCTTTGTACTTGTATTAAAGGTAAAAACTATACATTTTGCAGTTATTATAATTATTACACAGTATTTATATAGCACCATCATTACCGTGTTTCCTCGATGATAAGGCATCCCCATCAAATAAGCCACCCCCCGATTTTTGCTCAAACAATTAAAATAAAGCACCCCCCCCCGCAAATAAGACATCCTCCGATACCTGATACTGTGTGCCTCTGTGTGACTCCTCGATGCTGGCTGCA
>NC_092867.1:18870386-18877409 GCF_032062135.1 Pyxicephalus adspersus | reverse complement strand
CATCCACAAAGTTTCCTGGCCGAGATTCAAACCTGGAACCCAGCACTGCAAAGGCCAGAGTGCTAACCACTGAGCTACTGTGCTGCCCCTTGTTCCGCCAATTACAATTTGTTAATTACAATTAAATGCATCTGATAGGCTAACACTAGAATACTAGAACAGCAAATACTGAGACTGAAAACAATATCATGAGATAATGAGATTTAGGGTCACTCCAGCAGTGAAGTTGCTGCTTCATAATGACAGGGAATCACTGCCTGTTTACATGCAGCGCCCCCCAGTGGCAGCTCTATAGGAAATAAATAGGAGCAGCATTATTAGCAGTCACTGGTGTCACATCTGCATGATTCACGCCAAATGACTAGAAATAAAGTGTTACTAAGCAGCTGGGAGACACAAATCCCTGTGTACCCAGGTGCCGGCCTCCTCTATGTAGCACAGATGATGACTCCTCTCTCCATACAATTCCCTCAGTGACAGCTCAGGTAACACAGCAGATGTCTGCTTACCTGACAACCTGCGTCCCCTCTGCCTGCTTGGAGACCGCTACCTCTTGAGACAGCGGAAAATTGAGAGTACGGCGACTCATTCCCCAGATCGGACTTATCACTCTGCAAAATATCCCGCCATGCAAAACAAGCAGAGCTACCAAACAGCGCTTCCGGGTGACAACTCAGGGGAACTAAACGATCGCAGATAACATCCAACACTCAGCGCTCGGCTTGCTGCTGTAGCGAGAGAGCGCCCCCTAATGTCCGAACTCTAAATGCATTTTCATTGATAAAAAAAATTATGATTTATGTATACTAACCTCCTGAGTGGTTCATTTCTGCCTGGATTTATATGTCTAAAAGCAGAACATTGTCTTTCATGAAACTGTATTTTACATTGTAGGCCTTTAATTCTTAGGTACAACTGAAAAATGATCAATATTTAATACATTTAATAATAAACTTTAAATAAAAAACACAAAAATCTTTTTAACCAACAAGGGTGCATAAATAAATCAAAAATACTGAAACTTATAATATAACTGTACAGTAGCATAATATATATATATATATATTATGATTACTTTGTATTGGATTATACAATACAGTTATTTTATATTGAATCCAATACAAAACAATTTGAATTTCCCACCCCCCTCCCACACACACCGATGTCACCGGGAACTTCTGGGGGACCGATCAAAGGAAGAGGACGTGGCCCGAGGATGGCAGGACACTGGACGCCGATGGGACCAGGTAAGTTTTTATTTTTTTAGAGAGCCCGGGTGTTGCTCACAGTTACATTGTTTTTTTACCCCAAGCCACACTCAGGCTTACCGGCCAGGAGTTTAAAGTAGGTCTATCATCACATTTCTACTATTATATAGAAAGGTGAATATTACTTTTTATGTACTAGATGTGCTGTTTTGTTTTTTAAATTGTTCTTTTACATTTTTTAAGGACCCCCTTCCCTTCCATCTTTACCACTATGGAGGGGAAACCTGCAGCCTCCTAGCATATATGTCACATATCCCAGAAGGCTACTAGCTGCTCCTTCTGCAAGCTTTGCCAGATTGTGAAAAAAAAGATTGAGCATTTTTTTTACATTATACAAAAACCATGCACAGAAAGAGCAGCCCACAGTCTCCTGGGATATGTGATCCATCCCTTCAGTCTTTACCTCCTTGACTTCCCTTTTTTTTCTGGTGCTAGCACTGACATTTCTTTTCTTCATTTTCTTTATATGACTTTTCTATTCTTCATGTCACTCAAACTCACACTGCGCATGTGCAAGACCAGGTGGCATGTCTCCTCCAAATGTAAAAAAAAAAATCTGATTTCACTAAGCATGCATGAGATCGAGCACTATAATGCATGAAGAAGGAGCAGTCCACAGACTCCTGGGATATGTGGCATATGTATCCCAAGAGGCTGCAGGTTTCCCCTTCGGTAAAAGGCGGGAGTCCTCTCTACAAAATGTAAAAAAAAGGGAAAAAGATAATTGTTTTTATTATATAAAAGGGATAACCACCCCTTTATAGAATGTTAAAAATGTGGTGATAGGTCCACTTTAATATCTTGTATGTATATGGCGCTGACATATCACACAGTGCTGTACACATCCATGTTACTAACTATCCCTTTAGAGGAGGGCTAATGTCCTGGCTGATATACCCAGCAAAGCTGGGTTTTGCTGGCCACAGAAACAACAATAGGCCACCCATTGTTTATAAAAGTATACTTTTTTTCCAGGGGGTCATTTAATCTGATGAAAGGTTGTAGTCAACACATTGACATTTTGTAAATGTATATTTTTTATTCCTCAAATAAATTCCCAATGTGACAGCGTAAATTATTTACAAGCAACCAGTTTTGGTAACAACTCTACAGCTGAGAACACCAACTTTTCAACTTCTGGATTTTCTGCTGGAAACTTTTAGTGTTAAATCATGGGCATATGAATGTTTTCTCCATAGAACACGGTCCCTTAGTTACTACATGGTTACAATCTAGTACACAAGAAAATAAGCAATGAATAATGGAGGATAACACAGTTTGGGTTGCTAAATAGAGTATACTGAATTTAAATATATTTGGCAATAGTAACTCAGCCCAAAGGCCTCCTGTCTAAAAAGTGGAGAACATAGGGCCCCATCGACACAGTGGGCCTAATTTATAAAGCTCTCCAACGCTGGAGAAGACAAACTATCATGGGAGAACCTGACAGACTATCCAGCAAAACCAGAATGTATCTGGTTCAAGATTAAAAACATTTATTAATGCCATGCCAATTAATAAACATTTAATGTCAAAGGGTTTTAAGAAATCATTTCCCGATTTGCTGGATCACTCATGGTTCACCCATGATAGTCTATCTTCTCCAGTCTTGGAGAACTTTAATACATTTGGCCTAGTACTGTTCTGATATACTAACTTTCTGGAACCAAGTTGTTACGTTTATCACTGAAATCATCTCCCAATGGAAACCTGCAGTCTCCTGTTATACATACGTCACATATCCCAGGAGGCTGCTTGTTATGCGCATTGGACATGATCAGGCATGCATCATAAGGGGTTTTCCTAGAAAAAAAAGTGTTTGATATAACGCATGTGCAGTACGAGATTGGGTTATGTGAGCAAAACCTGGAAGAAAAAAAGAGAAGATGTTCCTACTGGACTTGGTTTGCATATGATCAAGGGGTGGTATGCCTAGTGATCAATTTTTTTATTTAGAAGGTATAAGACATTTTCGGCAGATATATTTGTTAACATAAAACCACCCAGGTCAGTATATAGTTTGCTTAACAATAGTAATCCAGAAATTCAAAAAAAGGAAGTACACAGAGCACATGGTGTACACAAATGGTTCTCCTTACAATTAGGGCTTATTCACACCAGCCCGGTCTGCATGCAGGTTACTGTATTGGGCTGTGTTAGGGCACACGTGCATTAAAATAAGCTGCCCAATGTACCAAAATTGACCTAAAATGATGCATGCAACATATATTGATGTGCAGTAAGTGTGCAGAGAAGGTGCTCAGGGTGCAATTAAAATTAATAACATTGTGATAACACAGAGCAATGGTGTGAAGGGACTTTGCAAAGCCATGTTTATTATTGTTTTCCCCTCATCAGTGTTGTAATAAGTAGCATATTGACATTGGACACTACAGAGTCTGTGATGGCCTGACTGTAGTTACCATAGTAACCAGGCCTACTCTTCATGCGGAAAGGGGAGACAAGAAGTAAAGAAGTTCTAAAAGAAAAATTTGGCACACAACAAGTCATTTTGTGTCATTTTTTTTTTATCTAGACCTTCTTTACACTAGGCACAATCATTCTGAATGGCCTTTCCACACACCACATTGCTGAAGTATTCACATTGCTTTAAAACTATATCCAAAGTATTCACATTGCTTTAAAACGATATGTGTTCCGGGGTATCATTAGGAAATAAATGCCCCGCACAGAATGGTGTGGGTAACAGTAGGGCAATGCAAAGGTGTGTAAGGGGCATTATTTCTTTGCTTGGCTACCTTCTGTTTCCTCTAGCTCTGATATGTCTATTTATTATTATTATTATTATTAATAACATATTACGCAGTGCTGTACATTAAATAGGGATTGCAAATGACAGACGAATACAGACAGTGATACAGGAGGAGAGGACCCTGCCCCGAAGAGCTTACAATCTAGCAGGTGGGGGTATTTACACACAAAAGAAGGGGAGATATGTAGTGGTAGGAAGTAGTGATGGTTTCAAAAGACAGAAGAAGATGGGAAGACAAGTTTGAAAAAATGGGTTTTGAGTGCTCTTTTAAATGAGCAGAAAATATGAGCAAGCCGAATTTATTTATGAATGGTTTCAGCCAGCTTTATCCAAAATGAAAGTGGACCTATCACCACATTCCTAATATTATTTAAAAGGTTGAGTAACTTGTTTATATAATATAAAAATGTATTTTTTTTTTTAAAAGAGAGAAGCTGTGACAGCGCAGGACCTAGTGGACTTGGTTTGTGGAGGGATCAAGGGATTTCACCAGTAAAGTGTTTTAAAGTTCCCGTTTAAAACATTTAATTAGAAAATATTTGAATCAACATTCATACATTTTCTAATAAAAGCATAAGTAAACTGAAAACAACAAAATAACCCTTACCTTGAGTCCTGGAGATCCCTTGATGGCGCTGGTCCTTCATACAATCCAGTCCTGTGTTGTCCTGGGATTCTTCTTCGTCCTGGCACGGAGGAAGAGCCAGGCGCCGCCATCTTCTGCCTTCACCCGATCTCGCACTGCGCAGGTGCAAGATTAGATGATGTAGCCACTGTAAAGGGGAAAAAAAAGAGAGCTGATCTCACTGTGCATGCGTGAGATTGGCATCTCTTTCTCCTTGATGGAAAACATGCTTTTTCTGTGCATGCCCAAGATTGGGCATCTTGCTGACGTCACGCTGTGCCTCCCTTGTTTTTCCATCTTTAGTACAGTTCGTGAATTTAGTGCAATATTAGGGCAAACATGGTCATTCAGAGTACAAAAATTTATTACAATAAATGTGTTGTCCAGGCCACATACAGTGGATACCTATTGGATTGGGTGTAATTCTGCTTGATGCCAATAGATGGCGGCATGTACCGCTTGGAGCAGGGGTGTCAAACTTGAATACACAGAGGGCCGAAATTAAAAACTTAGACCAAGTCGGGGGCCAAACTTGAAAATTATTGAAAAAATTGAGGAAGTTTACTACTTCATCCATAACTAACGAAAACAAACTCCTTTTCACACACTTTAGGGTTGAAAAGACTAATTTCTATCTATCTATGCAGGCTGTGTGTTGTTCATCCTCTCACATCACAAGTTTGTCTGACACTAAATATTACATTATGCAGTCTCTAATGGATTAAAACAAACACAATGCCCCTGGTCAGGCACCATGTGATCATTGCCTAGGCTTTGTGTCACATAATGGGTGTACAGCAATAATGTCTATTTATTGCATGTATTGAAAATGATGATGTGAGGTGGTAACGCGGGCGGGCCAGATGTAGTTTATTTTCGGAATTTTTTTTTTGGGGGGGGGCAAAAAAAAAAGGACCTTGAGAGCATATTTGGCCCGCAAGCCAGATTTTAACACCCCTGCCTTAGAGTGTATTTGCAGTCCCTGTGTTTATGCAAATGATCAGTGATGCACCCTAAAAAAAATCATTACAGCCCTACAGAATAAATTTTATTACGTTGTATTTAGGGTGCATTCTAGCTGAGGCCATCAAAAGGCTGTGAATATATAAATAAATCAACTTCAGAAATTGCAAAAAAAAAAAAAACATAACATAATTAGGGATAGTTTCACATCAATTTCGGGATCTAACGATTCCACAGCTTGTCAACACTGCAGCCCTGGTTTATAACATTTGACTACCCAATTCCCATCTGCATGGCAGACTCTCACATCACTGCCTCTACTTTTTATTCCTTTTTGACACTTTCAAATGTTGGAAGATATGCTTTACTATTTTATCATTTTTATGACTTGCTTTTTCATATACAAATCCTGAAATCTGGCTTGTTGTTATGGGCAAAAGCTCCATTTTGTTTGACTTCATCATTTACTCAAGAAAGTTATTGAGAGCTGCAAAGTGTACAGCGCTTTTCTTCATACAAGTATTTGGCTGGTTTGTTTCTTGTGCCCCTCCCTGGTTACCAGGTCTTGCAGTACTGTGTGATTAACATGATATAATAACATTTGCTTGTTTATCCTCTGTGCAGAAAGATTCATTCATGAGATTTTGTTTCACCAGCAAGACTGGCTATGGACAGATACCAGTTGCATACGTGTGCATGTCACTACCCAAGGGCTGGAAAATTAGTGGACCTTGGCCTAAGGAGAAATCAATAGACTATTAAAAGGTATTAGGTACATATAAGATAACTGACATTTCTTTAGGCTATGATTAGGGCTGTCCAAATCCTCGGGGGCCACAAACAGACTAGAATGTTCATATAAACAGACATTTTCTGACTCTGGTTATTTTATGTGATCATTTCCAGTGACAGATGAATGAGTGAGCGATGTACACACATCACTGGTTTGTTCAATGGAGAGGAACATGGTGGACGAGCAGGTATCGATGTTTGGAAACCACTGTACATGTCAGATTTTTGTTTTGCTATTATCTGACGTATGTGTGGCTTCAGAAGAATACTAAAAAATTGTGCAGACCGTGGTCCTGGACAAGATTTAGACATCCCTCAGCTCATATTTGCGTCTCAGCACCAACTCTTTGTTAGCCCGCTATTTAAAGAGACCCTGTCATCAGACCATTCATTTAAGCTTCAGCCTTCCAGGTTTATACATGCTGTTGTCATATTTTCTGCATGTTTTTTAGATGTGAAAGCCCACCTTGTGCAGACATCTAAAAGGATTACCTCCAAACTGTCTCTCTATCCTCCCAAACTGTCCATAAATTGGAGGGACTGTCTCTCTATTCTCCCAAACTGTCCATGAATAGGGGGGACTGTCTCCCTATCCTCCCAAA
>NC_092867.1:18854300-18870023 GCF_032062135.1 Pyxicephalus adspersus | reverse complement strand
TCCATGAATAGGAGGGACTGTCTCTCTATCCTCCCAAACTGTCCATGAATAGGAGGGACTGTCTCTTTATCACATTGGCTACATGCTTATACTGAGGTTATGAATTAAAAGTGTGGAAGCCAGGCATAGTCTAGCAACTATCTGTTTCACAAGAAACTCAAATCCGGAGGTCTCAACATTTTTTATGTGAACTTAACAAATAAAATCATATGTGGCTGCTCCCTTGTCCCGTGTTTAGTATCCAATGTTTTGATATATAAAGTGCAAATATGTTTGTTGATTTTTTTCTGTGGCTTTTGACGATTTTGATGAAACTTCACTATACTTGCTGTCCATAACAAGACAAGAGCATAGAGATTGTAATTAGGACAGGAATACACATGCAATATTCATAACCTGACTGAGGTTCCAAACTTTTTGCATTTTACTTGAAAAAAGTTTTTTTTTTTGGAGTTTGTTGTTCCTACTGGAGTGATTTTATATTGCTTCCTGTTTGCTTTAAAGTGAACCTGTCATGAAAACATGGAAACAGAAGGGTTATGATTAAAGGCTTTTCTTTTTGAAAAACTTGGTTGTTTGACTATTAAATTGATTCTTTTGTTTTCTAGTAACTAACCTGGACCCACTGTAAATATAGACATTTCTAACTTTCTCTGACTCTCATTGGCTACATGCTTATACTGAGGGTATGATTTAGAAGAATTTAGAAGAATCAAACATAGTCTGGCAACTGTTCCTTTTAGTGGTGGTGGTCCAAGTATTTTTTTAAGGTAATGCAGCTTAAAAAATAATATGACATGTAGGTGTTCCCCCCTCCCATTATCAGTATCTAATGCTCGTTAAGTCTAGGGGGAGGTAATGAAGCATAAGATTTACCTTTCTATCCCATAGTAGCCAATACTACAGCCTCTGGAACGCGGACAAACCACATACATTGTGTACCCTGCAAGACCAACAAACATTGCCAACAACAGCAGTCAGGAATTCCAGCCTCCAAAAGAAGCCCAAACCCTGCAAAGAATTTTCTGGAATGAAGCCAAATTTTGCAGCAAGAGCTGGTTTTGCTATTTTATCTCATAAAATTTTTTTTTTTTTCTTGGTATATTTATATTGCATTTTACCAATTTTGATTCTTGGACTTTAGAACATAGACTCTTAAATGAGCTCTTGCTTTCTCTATAAACACACGAGAAAATTAATTGTTTCTTAAGAACAAATACTCCCCTTTCTTTGTTTTCGCTCCACTTCTACTTCAGCCACCTAGTGCCTTCAAATTCCCTGTGTGGAGGGACATATGTTTGACTTCACATTACAGCACAGAGTTAATGACCAAGTAACAGTATAGCCCTGTTTATAGCTTACATTTGGTAGTGTGGTGGGTGAGCAAACAAAAAATGTTAAGCTACGTACACACGTCCAATAAATATTGTTAGAAACGACCGACGAACAACTGATTGGCCAAAAGTCATTGTAAAAAAAAGTGACTAACGACGCCAACGAACGAGGATTGCCGTTGGAAATGAACGACCGCCATGGCGGATCTGATTGGCAGACAATCGTCCGCTATCTATTGTGTGTACGGTCGTTCAGTGATCGTGCATGTTTCTGCGGTACACTTTCTCCTTTACATGTCCCTCCCTGCATCATTCAAACAATTGTATCTAGTGTGTGGACACTGTTGGTGGATTATATTTGAACGATCATATTGTTACAGCATTTACAGAATGGTGCACAATATGATTGTTCAAGTTTAATCGTGCAAAATCGTTGATCCGTCGTAATCATTTGTTTTCTAATGATAATTATTGGAAGTGTGTACCTAGCTTTAGTTTGCAGAGGAAGGTTAATCCCCGTTATTCTGCTTTATATGGGCAAAGCACTGAAAGAAAGTGAGGGGAAACGAAACATTTTTGAGTCTTCATTAGGGTAAGAGACGGGGGAAATTATTCATTGGAAATAACTCTCATCTTTACAACTATTTGAGAGGGGAATTTTAATCACTTTTAGTTGGGGGAGAGGTTCTCATTTTCTTTTGCTTTGGCGGGACTGGATGTAAGGGAAAGTCTTCCCATTGGTTGACAAGTACTTCGCTCCCCCCTACATAAAAATTGGCTTTATATACATATATAAGACAGAAGACACAGGTAATCATAGTAATCTGACAACCATTCGAGGTTCCAACCATTATAAATTTTACTGAGAAAAAAAGTGCTAGGTTGGAGTCTGCATGTTCCTACTAAAGCTATTTCATATTAGTTCCTGGTACCGAGTGTAAATTTCCCCAAAGAGGAAAGAACATCATGTTTTTTTTTTTGCCCAATCCCAAAGCTCAAAAACCAAAGCTTTAACACGTTTACAACCTGGGTACACGAAGCCTTGCAATCTTCCAGTGACATTTTACTGTGTTTAATTCTAAAAACTTTTAATTTTTAATACTCACACATTAAAGTGTGGATGATTTTACTGCTTGCTAAATGTCAAATGGAAATAAGCAGAAATCGAATTAGCGTGTTTGCACCAGATCAGTTTTTATTACAAATACTTCCGTTTCATTAACTTGCTTTTATTATTATTATTGTTATGTGGCAATTAAAAAAACTGTAGCAGAAATAACATATTTATAATATTAAAATATTTAAATACAATATTAACATACAAAACAGAAATAATTACATAATTTACCAACATTGTATAATTAGAACAATGAACAAGTGGGGCGGGGGGTAGATAAGGGTTCCTTAGATTCCACTTGTTTCCACCAGTGGATTACATTTAAAGCAAACCTGTGCTAAGTGAACCAGTGTTGTCACAGGAGCAGAGGCCATAGCCCTTTGTATATTTTGCACAGAGCAATGCCCAGACAGAAAGCGAGGGGAAATTCAACAGATCATTACTTCTGAAAGAATGGGAAAAATCCTCCAATAGAAACACCAGCTCCTTTGACAACTAAACTGGGAATTGTATTCACTGTGGGAGATTTACTCTCATTTCCTGGTATGTTTCCATGACACAAAGTGAAGGGGAATTTCCCCAGTGGAATACAAACAAATAAGGTTACATTTTATGCCTATTCAGCAAAAAAAAAAAAAAAAACGTTTTGGCTTTACACACACATGCATTACAATCTGCCTATGATTTACAAACAGCTATGTAATACCGGGGTCTACCTAAACAAATAATTATGTTCATATTGAATATGATTTACACTTGCACTACATAGTCAAATTTACTATTCTGAGCGAAAGAGTTGTCAGCCTAAGTTGTCATTTTCGACCAGTGTGTATCGCAAGGCATACAATATTACTAATAGTGATTAGTGATGTGATGAGATGACAGAAACTTCCAGGAGATAAGATTGAAAGCAAAAAAATTAAATAAATAAAAAAGCATAAGATTAGGAAACAGTAATTTATAATCATCATGTTATACAGTACAAAACCATGTAATTGGCAGCTGTTACATACTGGTTATAGATCACTGACCATAAGGTCATGGAACAAACTCAAAGTCTTATTGGGATAATAAATTAAATTATTCTAACGTCTGGGCTTTCTTTTTCTTCGCTTGCTAGGTTTTTCTTCACTAATTTCCTCCTCTGAATCTGTTGGAGTGGGCTGTCGCCTGATAACTTTCTTTTCAACAGTATACTCCTGTTCTCCTACTTTGGGATCTCCTTTAACAAGATATTCACCATTTTGGTAAGTTATAGATACAAATGTTGTTGGATAGGTCCCATAAACTCTACGAAGGTCCTCCTTGACAAACTCAGGAAGCTCACGCCTTACCCCGAAAACTCGGCTTAGCCGGCCCCACTGCAGCTCCCCTTTCATGGTGAAGCCCTCAGGCCAGGAGTTGGGGTCTTGTTTGTGGTGGACTTTAGAGTTATTGTAATTCATCCAGGGAACATATGTTGGAACCGTGTTGAAAGGGCTATATGGCCAGCCTGTCATAGAATACAGGGGATTTGCACCATAAAAATGATGATATTCAACATGTCCATTCTGAGAAGAGTATGGATCTCCTGGCATGATGGCATATGGTCGACTGCTGAAGTTGTGCATTTGTATAGGTGGCAATACAAGACTGTTGTGCACATTGGCATATTGTCCAAAAGAGTAAGGCACTGGAGTATTTGGCTGTAGAAACATTATGGTATAGTATTTCTGAGGCTTGAAACCATAATGGTACATGTTCTGGTCAGCTGGCTTCTTACAGGTCACTCATTCTGGCTATAGAGATGTCCATCTCTTTTACAGAGAAAATTGTTACCTAATAAGGAAGGGAAAAATGGCATTATACAATGACCATAAAAAATGTTTTAAAACGTATGTAAACCTGAACTATAAACTACTCTTATTTGATCACTTGTAGTCATTTAAATATGCCATTAAAAAGATTTTAGACATTCAATGTGTGCATAAAAAATGTATCGATCTTGTCTGCTGATTCCTAACTATCCCTAAAGACTAGAAAACTCCTCATCTGTTATAATGAGGAGAGAAAACATGTTCTTTCCTGTCCTAGAGTGATTTTTTTTAGCTAAAGTAGGATACGTGAGCATTGATAACACGGAATGTGAGATGTTGGTAAGAAATAGAGCGTGTGTTTGTGGGATAGAGCTGGAGTTAGTTGAAAACTTACTGATGTCTTGGCTGGGTATGGTTTAGGGGCCAAAGCCCACAGGCATGTGAAATTGCAGGGCCAAGATGCTGCTCTCTCGCTGCCCTGTTACTAGTAATATTAACAACATTTGGAGCCAGTACAGTAAGGCTACGTACACACGTCCAACGGTTCTTGCCCGATAATCAGCTCAGGGCGAGAATCTGGAGTGTGCACAGCGCCAGTTGTCCATCGCCTGAACGACTATCCTGGCGGATCCACGGACAATGGACGACTAACGTTCCTAATGCAAGGGAATGGAGAGAGCGTGCAGCAGGGTGCTGCTCCGTCGTTCTTCCCCTCCCCTCTACATAGAACAGAACAATGCTATAATGTAAAGCACTCGTTCATGCATCGTGCAATAATAGTCATTGGAAAGAATCGTGAAAGATCCTTTCCAACAACTATTATTGCACGTGTGTATGCGGCTATAGTGGAATTATTTTCTACATGACAATGTATTCCCCTCTGGTGACACAGTATCCTATCTGATATCAGCCTTGTGTACGTGCGTACACACTTCCAATTTTTATCGTTCCAATCGAACGACGAACGATCGATTGGGCAAAAAAATCGTTCGTAAAAAAGTAACCAACGACGCCGACGAACGAGGAAAGTCGCTGGAAACGAACGACCGGACCGACGGATCGGATTGGGCGACGATCGTTGAACATCGTTCGTGTGTACGGTCGTTCGTTGATCGTCCATGTTCAGAGCATGCGTGATGAACGAACGTCCGTTCACTTTCCTGTCGTGCACATAGTTCCTCTATCGCTCAAACGATCGTATCTATTGTGTGTACAATATCTACGAACGATCGTGTCGTTAACTCTATGTGCAGGATCGGTGCTATACGATCGTTCATATATATCGTGCATGAACGTTCGTCGTTCGTTTTCCAACGATAATAATTGGAAGTGTGTATGTATAGTTGGTAACAGAATAAAAAACTTTTATCTTTCTTTTAACTTTTATCTTTATCTTAACTTTTATCTTTTTTTTCAAGCTATCTAAAACAATGCAAAACAAGTTTTAGCTAGAATTACAATTTAAATCAAAACTGAAATCCTGCAATAAGAAAATCTCTAGGAGTTTGTTTTGGCACTGGAGACATACAAAGTCGCTTAACAAAAAAACTTTTCCTTACCCCTTAACCATTTTCTATTTTCTGTGTACACTATAAAGGGAAAGGGCAGTCCAAGTTCACTCTTAAAAGAGAACTAAACTGAAAACTGGCAAAAAAAAATACACTTACCTTCAATCCCGCAGGGCAGTCTGATCCACCCAGGAGTGTCCTGCATCGGGTCCTGCGTTGTCCCGGGATCCATCCAGGAGTCGGCACTCCGGGCACTGCCATTTTCTTCCTGGTTCTTCACCCTATGTCACCTGATCCAGACACGAGATCAGATGACATGGGATGAACAAAAAAAACCACTGCACATACGTGAGATCTGCAAATTTTTTTCTTTGCGCATGCTTGAGATCCTCTGACGAGCGCAGAAGGAGCACCCAAGAGCCTCCCGGGATACCTGACTTAGGTATCTCGGGGGGATTTGCACTCCCATTCATTCTCGACCGCCTGACCCAGCACGAGATCAGGTGATGTAGAATGGTACGCATGCGTGAGATCGGCCAATTTTTGTTTGCACAAAAAGGTTCCTTCTGCGCATGGCCGAGATGCTCAGGCATGCACAGAAGGAGCACCCAAGAGCCTGCAGGAATGCGTGACGTTGGTATCCCGGGAGGCTTTGTGCTCCCATTCATTCTCAAACGCCTAGGCGGTCGAGAATTAGGGGTGAGGTGCTGCACTTTTTTTTTTTTTTTTTTTTTAAAGGGTGTTGCACTAAAACAAAAACAGAATTTTTACTTTGCATAAAAGGGTTGTCTACACCTGAGTTTAGGTACACTTTAACAGTCTTATGTTGGCAGTCCAAAAGATCTAAAGAGTCTGCAAAGCACTACAATGCAGAAAAAAACACACCTACACTGTATATTTACCAAAGAAAAACACAATGTGCAGTTGTTAGTATTTACTGCTGTATAAAAGCACTGGGATGCCCAACAATAAATATAAAACACATACCTATGAGTGATGGCAGCATTTAAGTGAATCAACCTTTCAAATATGACGATAAAATATGCTGGTATTACAGCCAGTATCTCATGCAGACATTAGGAAGCACCGCTGCCCTATAAAGAATTGTGCATAGCCTAAGAAACATTTGTACACTATAGTGTTTTCTAATATTTATTTCCTAGTACAGATGACTACCCATTTCATAGAAAGTTATTTCAGATGCCAGTCTTGCACGGTCTGTTAAAATAAACTTCCTGCTATGTCTGGGATTCCTCCAAAAATAGCTTAAAGAGAAAGTAAACTGAAAACTGCCCAAAAAAAATGCAAGGCAGTCCGATCTATCCGGGGGTGTCTTGCATCAGGTCCTGTGTAATCCTGGCATCCATCCCGGAGCCGGCACTCCGGGTGCCGCCATCTTCATCCCAGGCACATGCGTATGCATGAGATCAGAAATTTTTTCTCTTTGTGCTAAAAAGGCCATGCGCAGAAGGAGCACCCAAGAGCCTCCCGGGATGAGTGACGTAGGTATCCCAGGAAGCTTTGCGCTCCCATTCATTCTCGCTAGTCCATCAAGAATTAGGGGGTGGTGCTGCACCCTTTAAAAAAAAAAAACAACAGAATTTTTACCCTAAAAGGGTTGTCTACCCTTTTATGTAGAGTGAAATTTCTGATTTAAGGTATGCTTTATTATTACTACAGCACATATGAAACAAGCAAAGTGTTTCTCAAACTTTGTAACATGGGAGAACCCTTGAAATAACTTTCAAGTCCTAAGGAACAACTTCTTTAATTACTATATTCACAGTGTAATGATTAGTAGGAAGAATGCAATTTGAAATAACATCACTATTTCAGCAAAAAAGATCATTGGTGTCAGTTAAACTCACCTGAGAGCCAAAAACTGCTCATTGCTCAAGGAACCCCTAACAAGCTCTACAGGAACCCTTTTAGAGAAACACTGCTGTAGACAGTATTATAAATAAACTCTCTTTGGAATTCATAAGTTGAGCAAAGCAGATCTTGTGATAGCACTGAAATGTATAGTCTTACCTGTATTCAGAGCTCCTCTATATCCTCAGTCCATTTCAATACTCTGTAATGTGTAGCTGAAAAAATAAGTCATCATTGCTATAAACTACCTGCCCAGAATAACAAATCGCCCACAGCACTGACTGCCCTAATGACCCAAGACAGAGGAAACCTGCAACTCTACACTAATCTTTCAACTAAGCTCAGCAGACTCCACCTTTTGCTGACAGCAAACTGTAACCATGAGCACCAACAAAAGCAGGAGCTACTCCCTGCAGCAGGTGCAGAACTGGAGACTCTGTTCACGTCCTACAGCCCTCCACTCAATGCAATTATAGGATGTGTAAAAGTTTGTGTGCGTGTATTGAGTGTGGGTGTGATGTTCAAAAACTTCTTTTAACTTTCCACAATAATGTGAATTACCTGTACAATCTCCTATATTGCAGTGTTGCATTGCTTAATAAATGAATTGGTATAGTTTCCAACTAAAGCAGAACCAAGGAGACCTATATGCTGCATGAACAGCTTAGATAATCATCGGCTGAGAAGAATGGTCATTCTTGTACTGGGCGAGAATCTGACATCTGTATAGTGGTCACTCAACATCATCAATCAATCTGCCATGGCAGATCATTGAATGACAGTCAAGAAGGATCACTATGCTTAGTGAGATTTTGCTCTAATCCTCGAGGCCCTTCCCTTTTTTACAGAAAAGTACAGCGCTCTTTTAATCAGCTGCTACTGGAAACAATGATAAAAGAAATCCTGTGTGTACAGCATTGGCCGTACAATGGTCATCAGAGATCTGACATTCTGACAATTATCAATGCTGTGGGACCTTCAACCCAAGCAACCAAAATCTAGTGTCTGTACAAGGCTTTAGTAAACATGTTTTCAGTACTCTGATTCATCCAACACTTGCTGATTATTTCACTAATGTTTTAATTGTGTTTGACAAATTTCCATAACCTAAAATGAATGAAGGAAAATCAGAATTTAGATTATAAATAATGGTGGACTGATTTTATTTTAATTTCAGGCTCAATTTGACAAAGGTTCTAAGCCTTTTATTCTGGAAAAAATGCCTTTACCATATTGCTGCCTGGTGCAAATATTTCAAAGACTAATATTTAGTTTTAGTATATATATATATATATATATATATATTTATATATATATGATACTTGCAACTGTTTGTGTTTCACTGTTGCTTATTAATGTTTATTGCACACCAAAAATCTCCTTATTTAGTAAAGAAAACATAAATGAGCAATTATGAAATGATAAGTGCCTGTAAAATATAGACAAACTTCAATATGCAATATTATGTGATGCTATCAGTTATAATTTTTGCCCTATATATAAAGGCCTATTATATTAGCCCTATATTTCTCTCATGTTTTGATATGCTCATACATTGAAGGTGTGCCTATTTTTACATGTATGTTACCTAGGCCAGGTCCTTTCTTTATTTTTTATTGATTTAAATGGTTTAAACAAGGGAGATGATAATCCTAAAATCCATCAACCCCCCTCCATGGTGTTTTACTTCTTCTGTTGCTACAACATTTATTCTCTTTGTAATACCTGTGGTATATTTAATTGTTACCCCTGTTCTTTTACTCCCTGCATGTTTTCACCTCCCCTTACTCTCCTATGTCTCTTTGCCCCTGCTGGCGATTATTAGGTTAAAAAAAATGTAATACATTAAATCTACTTACCATTTTCAACCCCCTCCTCCTGATGATTCTTCAAAGTTGAGCAATCCTCAAATTGCTCAACTTTGTCTGCCACTCTAAAACAAAGGACCCTGATGGGCAGTACCTGATCCTCACAGGCATTTTACATGACACCGAAGTGACCGTAGCCCCTTATTATGCTCTTAAATTGACCCAACCTTAGTTTCTCTCCCTCTTTCTGCACAGCATCTCTTTTCCTAAAACTAGTTTAGTTATCAGATTCAGTGACTCCAAACTATATCCCCATTTCTTGACAGATCTGACTGTGTTAGCTTCCAAACTTTGCAATCTACACCTCAAATTGAACCCCATCAGACCTAAACTTCCCCATGGCCACATTTCTTCTAATCCTACCACTATCACTAATTACTTAAACACCTATCCTACACCAAAGTTCCACTTACCACAGCCAACTACCTGCTTGAAGGGCCGAATCCTTCTCTCTCTTCCTCTCAAAAGCATCTGATGGATAATTCGTTTTTGGTGTTGGTTCTTGTCTTTGTTTCATCAAGGTTGTGTTGAGCCAACCTCTTTGTTAATTATTTAGAGCTACATAGTATAGGTATAAGGGGAAGAGGGGGAAAGAAAGAGGTTTCAGGCTCAGGAGGTTTTTGTGCAAAAATAAATCAAGTGTGTATTTTTCAAATTACAATTAGTACATACATCAAAGGTACATATTTATTTTAAGCTCAATATTCAAATGCCTGTTATTGTCACAGGGTTTGGATACTTTAATCTAGACAAAAGACTCCTTCCAATGTCATACAAAGTACATATAAAGATTGAAAACAAGGTAAGAAGGGGACCTGTTATGGACGCATGATTCCCAACGCTTTTCGCCTGTTATAGGCTTCTTCAGGGGTATAAATTTGCAGAGATTGTATGATTTGTTTAGTTGGAGTGTAGGTAGGGGGGTAAAAGAAGCGGTATTCAGGCTGCATGCAGTTTGATATGTCCAAGCCCAAAGCAAAAAGATTGTTTAAATGTGGTCCTAGTAGATTAGGTCCAGTTTTAATATTCATATATATGTTTTTTGTTTCATATACCCTAAATAAGGGTTTTGTGAGAACCTAGTCAAGTAGGTATAGATCTATTTAACCTAAAGAAAATGGGGAGGGAGGAGAGGAATAAAGATATCTTTTCTTATGCAGCCAAGAGGGCTGCTATTGTGCTAAGGCTTGTAGTTAGTCCATACGACCAGGAAAGGGTATGTAGTAATTCATGCAGCCAGAGACCCATCTGATGGATAACCTGATCTACCTATTACAATACGTTTGGCAATTTTCTTGCCCCACTTTTGTCAAACTCATTTAAACTGATAATTTTTTTTAATAATTAATTTTTAACTCTACAACTTGGTGCTAAACTCTGCAGTGAATCACAGATGGCCTCTATTTGTATGACCCTAAGCTTAGTACTGACCACTCATATTGGGTGAACATCCAACTTATAAACCTCTATGTGAAACTCCTAGATAAAGTTTTTGACACCAAACTAAATTCTATTATTACCACCCTCAAAGAAAGAGGTACCCTACTCTATACCGAAATCAGGTAGGGTTTATGTCTATCAAGCCTCATAAAATACCAGATGGGTTATCCTACTTATGGCATTGGCAAAGCAAGGTAAAATCCTGATGATGCTCCTATCACTGGACATCAGCAAAGTGTTCCATTTTCTTGAATGGCCATACCTGTTCTTCACCTTACATAAGTGGGCTTTGACACTCACTTGAAATGTGCTTTCCCAGGCATGGCAAGGCCATTATTGGGGAATAAAGCATCATCCCCAGGACCTGACCCTCTTAACTCTCAGGGTTTGGTGTCGACAGGTAAGAAGCTTATCAGTATCTGGATGACCAATTTCAAGAGGGGGCCAGCAGATATCTGCCCCTTCGGTCTGGGAAATGGGCACAGTGGTATTAATACCCCTTATGTGTTCCCATAAAAGATTGAATCAGCCCTAACCAGAAAGACATTGTATAATAAACAAATACTGTCCTTATTAAGTTGTTGAGTAGTATTTACCTTTGCAGGGTCTAGAGATGTTCAAACATGAAATAAAACATTGCTGTGGATTTTTTTTTTTTTATTGGCACAAAGCCTTATGTTTCTTTTAGGATTGAGAATTCTAGGATTTATTTATTGAGTTAGTTTCGGGACAGATGGACATCGACCTGCATTGTTTACATGTGTTTAGCAAATTCAGCCATTCTTCTACTACACCTTAGCCATTCCCAAAACGGGTTATATTAGTTTAAAATAAACATAATAGAAAAATGCTTCTTTTACTCTACTTTTCAATAATATATTTACCTTTGCAGGGACCTTTTAAGGAAATATAAGATGATGTTTTTTTTCTACTATACAAGGACCTATATAAAGTCAGCAGCTAAGAATCTGTCCCGTTTTATACATGGGCTACCAGATCTTTCACCTCACTCTGGGTAAAGAACCCAGTGGTACCTATTACCCATTACCTATTCCCAATAAAGGTTGTATCTGTTCTAAACAGAAAAACACTACATAATAGAAATAACAATTACCTTGATATATAGTTTATAGTACATAGTATAGTATATTGTTTGTAAGTAGCATTTACTATTGTGGGTCTAGAAAAGTCCCACCAACATTGATTAATGTCTTCACGAGGAAGGCATTTATAGGTACATGCACATGCAATCTAAAGGAAAGATTTCTTAAAATAATATGTTCTTTTTTTACTTTTGAAAAAGTATAACCTTTTGTTTCTTTCTAGGATTTATTTAGTCTGTGGTCATGTCCTAGGGGTCAACGGGTGAGGATATTAGTGGAATCTGGAAGCCCATCATTTGTTAAACGCATTGTTTAAAGCTGGATATAGTGTGGCATTATATTTAAAAATCCATCGAATTTCACGTTGCAGAATTTCTTTATCGAAAGATGTTCGGGTATATATAATCCAATCCAATAAATTATGTTCTTCTTTAGGACTGAAGTTTTAAAACATTCCCATGTGGTGGCTTAATGGAGTTGTAATTCTTCCCCCCATAAATCCATTCATAAATCTGTTTGCAAAATGATCTTTCCCTTTTTCCTATATAAAACCACCCAAATGTACAAAAGGTTGCATAGATTACACCAATGGTTTCACAATTGATATAATGTTTAAGAACAAATTGCAAATGACTCAGTATGTTAACAGGGTCACCTATATTATTGATCCATCTGCACTGATTACAATGTTCACATGTCCCACAACTCCCTAACTCCACATTCTCATGTTTTTTTAATTAAAAATTACTACTATTTATTGCAAATCTTTCATAGATCCCAATGCTGTTGAAAATACCTAGCGATTAGACAGACTTTTTGATTCTTACTTTTTGCTGTTTTACATCCAAAAAAGAATCTGTTCTCGTGTTCTGGACTTCGCTTATGGTGTCATCCACCAGCTGACTGGAATTGGATGAAATACATCAAACAACCTGGAGGATTTAGGATATTTTTCAGCACCTCTTGAAGGGCATAAAAATCGGTAGTACTGGATATTTTACATTGAGAAAATCAAATATATCTTTGTTGTCAATCCAGTCACAGAGTGCTGAATTATTAGCTGATATAATTAATTATAATATACTTGTATCATTTTTTTTAGATGTTACACAATACCATTCCTTAATCTCGAGTGTCTTTAAACACCTTTCTTGATATTTCTGCTCAGTCAGGGTTACCACATTACCCCCCTTGTCCGAGGGTTTAATGATGACGTCTTTATATTTCTGTAATTTTCTAATTGACGCCAGTTGTTTCTTTGACAAGTTGTTGTTACCTTTGGTACACGCATTGAGTTTTGTAACCTGCTGCATACACGTAAAAATATTTGGGTTCTGACGTAATTTTGGAAAATTAGTAGATTTTAAATAATTCTTCATAAATGGATCTTTAATTTCTTGTAAAGGATTTTCATCGGTATCAACATTCCCGGGAGTGGGCTCGCCCTTTTGTAATAGTTGTATAAAATCTCTTAAAACCTCAAAATCATCAGCCTTAAATTGAGGGAAATATGTAGATCTAAAAGTTGGATTCTCCATATCTGCTTGTTCTTTAAACATTGACGGATAAAACAGGTTTCTTGCAAATAAATGTAAATCTTTGATAAATTCAAATTTATCCAAATGATTTAGAGGACAGAAGCGCAAACCTAATTGTAAGACAGATTTGTCTATATCTGTTAAAGGATTTCATGCAAGATTAATTATATTTAATTCATTCTATTCAGTGGAAGTTTTGTGACAAATTGATTCATTGGGCCTTGGGTATTTGGAACTGTGCTTTTACCTAAAAAAGGTGAAGAAGAAGATGATGATAGTGCATGATGTGAATCAGGATTAGAAGTTCTGGCATTATCCTGAAAATTGTGTTTTGAAGGTTGTGAGCAATCTTGAGACTGAGGCATATTTTTATTATGACCGCCTGTTGAAAGCACAGGGGCTATTTCCATTGCTTTAGTGACAGTGGATGTACATGAAGTTTGTGATGGAAAAATGGAAATTTAGGACGTCTCTTAACCTTATGTGTATTGCGTTTATATGATTCATTTTTAAATCTTTTTATACATTGCTTTACTTCTTGATTGGAAGTTGAGTTTGAACTTTCAGATGCTTGTAAAGAACTTTCATACTCACTTTTATTTGTAGGACCATTTGATTTATCGATTGCATGTATTAGATGTCCTTGATATCAATTTTGTGTATTACCAGTCTATTTATACCTTCTGTTTAAAAGAAAAAGCCTGTTGCTCTTTTAAAATCTTCCTTGACACTAATTGAGGGTTAAAAATCAATTTGGAATGTTTAGTATAGAGGGTGTCCAGTTCAGATTCCACTTTTCGTAGTTCCATTGTATGATATGTAATCAAAACCTTCATTATTTGATTACAACAATGTTTAGGAACTTCCTCCCACGCTTCTTTAATAATTGAGAAATTCTTCACTCATGGAATTTGTACCCGTAAGCCAACTAGATTACAATTGGCAGATAAATATTTTTGTAGGCATTCAATATTGCAATGGGCCAGGGGTCGGCAAAGTTTTATGGCCACTAGGCCATTTATGGGGTGGGCGGGAGCACACTAGGCCAGACCCTCCCTAATGTCTCCGCCCACCACCAGGGAACGTCCCCTGAAGTGAAATCCCTCTCCTCTGTATGCTTTGCGGCTGAGAGGGATTTACCTTCAGGGAGCTTTCCCTATTTACTGCAGGGGCGGAATATCAACGCCAGCCGCGGTAAATAGGGGAGCAACTGCAAGGGGGCGGCACTGGAGCTCCGGCGGCTCCAGCTCCAGTAGTTCCTAACGCCCCCTGGCGAGGGGGCGTTAGGCCGGAACAAACTACTGGCTAGGCCGTATCTGGCCAAAAGGCAGGAGTTTGCCGACCCCTGCAATAGGCTATAGTTTTTTTTTTATATAGAACTTTCAAGACATACGCAGTTCCATTAATTTCCAATTCCATCTTGCTTTGTGAAGTACATTTAGATTTATTAGCTGAGGCAAACCCCTCCCAAGCAAACCCACCTAGATCCATAAGGGAGAAGGAAAAATCCCTTGTCATTTAGCGTTACACTTTCTCAAGCCTTTTCCATGAAACTTATCAACAACCATAAATATACATATGAAATATTATAATATATTATTAATATATTTAAGCACTTTTTGTCTTTTGGTAGAATGTAACTATTGGAAACATCAAAAATCACATCTTATATCCCTGGTGCCCAACTGCTAGCCTAGAGTCTGCACATTGCCTTTTGGCACTTATTTGTCTAATTTCGGTGCCACATTGTCACGTTTATTGACCCTGCCTAAGATTCGCAAATGAGGGGCCATATTTGACTATAATACATATTCTGTATAATTGTCTGCTTATTTTAGAATGAATTAGAATTTACATTAATTAGTTGTGGCTTGGTTTGGTTTATTTCTTCATTTTACTTTACAGTACTCTACTTCTACATATCATTATTTCTTTTTTTGATTACCTTTATTTTTTAATAATAGATTTGTTGTGGTACAAGTATGTTGTATGTTTAGGCTGTGCACTGCAATAATGAGGATAAATCTCTTCAGCTGGGACAGACAGCAATACAAACCTGACATCCAAAACTAAAAGATACATACCCTGTTTCCCCGATGATAAGGCACTGTCTTATATTTTTTGAAATGCCAAAATATGCCCTAGGT
>NC_092867.1:18841631-18853453 GCF_032062135.1 Pyxicephalus adspersus | reverse complement strand
AACAGACTCCGTTAGGGCAGGGATCAGCAGCTTGCTTGTCCTTCCTGAAGCGGAGTCGCGGGCGCGTGTGCGGGCCTTTGAAGTCACTTTCAGTTTCGCTCTGCAGCCAGCACCGAGGTGTCACACAGAGGCACACAGTGGCAGGTATCGGTGGGTGTCTTATTTGCGGGGGGTGCTTTATTTTAATGTTTTGAGCAAAAATCGGGGGGTGGGTTATTTGATGGGGATGCCTTATCATCGGGGAAACACGGTAATAACAAATGAGGCAGGCATGTCTCAGATGCTGGTGTGTAACTATTGTCTATGATGCGTGTTAATGGCTACTACAGCTAATGTAGTTTGTACGTAGACAGCTCTTCCTATGTAAGTAATGATGTAATGTAATATATTATACAATTCGTAAAAAAAATGCCTATTTCATTGTGCTTTTTTTTTACATTCTACTTCCAAACAAACTGTGAAGAACACACCGAAAACTTTACACTGCCCAAACCTTTTCCAACATATGTAGTCACTTTTATTATAAACTTTGTTCATTGATCTGTTATTTGTAAGTTCTTTGTCAGAAAAAACACAAACATCCTTTGAAAGGTGAGCTTGGCCTTTAAATGTTTGCTAAATGTAGGATGCAATTATACTTTTTGTATGCAGGTCTGCATGTAGGCAAGAGAACAATTAGCAGTGTAAATCTATACTGCTGTAATTGTCTTTGTAAAGTGTTCATGCTGAATCACCTAAACTGACCCCTGTGATAATGGATGTTTGATGTCTTGAAAGTTTGGCAGGTGTTCCTAAGAAATCTTGTCAATAGTCTGCCCCACGGAGCACTTCCAGGACTTGTACTCATTAAAACAATGTTTCTCAGCTCCAGTCTTCCAATACTTTTGTCAGGTCATGCTTACTGGATTTTCTTAATTAAGATTAGGTGTAGTGTATTTACAGCAAGGACATGTTTTGAGCTGTTTTACAGTATTTATCCTAAAGTATTTTTGTGATCTTCACATGCCTGCTCTTATCACTTTTTGTTGTATTGATATCAGGATTTGTAGATCAGCAACGATAGAGAGAAATCATTCATTTTGTAATTAGGCTGCCGTGAATTTAGACATCAACCATACAGTAGGTCAATATTTTTAGGTGGCGGACTGACTCATAAGCATATAGCAAAACAAGTATGCAGAACTGCGGAGCAGGGAGAATATAATAAAAAAAATGGTTGTTTTGATGAATATGAATGACTACAAATTATATATTGAGACCAGATTTTGTAAACATTAACAAACATTGATTATTTCCAGAAAAAAGCAATATACGGTGAAGGACACCAATTTTTTGTAGCGGCCATTGATATTGTAGGCCAATATCAACAACATATATTATAAAAATAACAAAATTGTATTGTTATTTACATTAAAAGGCTCATTTCCAATACATAAAACCACATAAAAACCATTATTATTACACACGATAATCTCTCCTTTCAGAGTGTCCCTGTGAGGGATACATTCTGGGTTAATTCTCTACGCGATTCGCGGAAAAATCCGCTTCCTCAGGAGAGAGGGGAGAAAATCTGATGCTTGTGTTTTTAGCAACACTCTCTGTTAGAATCAGTAGTGGGGAACAGATTGGTAGGCATTGCAGGGAAGTTGTTATATGTTTTGCTCTGGTATCAATTTTAAATCACATCTAGTTGTTATTACAATTTTGAAGTCCTTCAGTTTTATTTTTTATTGTCTATTAGTCAACTTTGGATGGAACTTGAAGCAAACAATAATACCGTACTGAAATCTCACAGCTGAACCACACGTTTACACACCAGCTCCCCTGCATGCTGCAGTCGATTGATTATTTATTTAAATGAAATTACTGTACATTTATTCAACTTTATATGACCTCAGTAATATACATATAAGCTGTGAAAAATGGGATCTATTTTTTTTTATTGCAGAAAAAGTGATCTATTTATGGTATAGAATTTTTTTTAGATAAAACTACAAATATTTTTAATAAAGTTGCCCTTTATAAGTGTCATACCCAGCATTTGCTGTAAAATTGCCCTTTAATCCAGCATTTACTCCTACAGTACTTTTTTTTTCTACTAGATGTCCTTTATCTGATGGCCAGCAATAATTATCCACTTATTAAAAGCTCAGGTTGTCCTGGACCCACTAGTTCTAGTTACCTGGATAAGGATAATGGTGATTAGGTTTCCAAATTGGTCGTTTGATGCTGCTTTAAAAACATTAAGCTAGTAGGAAGCTATCTGTCGTCATAGACATTAGAACTGTGTTTTCTAAGCGTGCCCGTTAGATGCCTGGTGCCGATAAAATTACTCATAAAAATGTTTTCCTGTACAGTGGCCTTTTAAACCTAAACATATATTTAATTACCAGTTTATTCTGTGTACGTAATATGCATATTTATATCTGGTCACCTTAATGAAATGCAGGAATAGTGCAAAAATATTCACAGTAGCAACTAAGAGTACAATTTATGTACTTTTGTTGCTGTTGGGTTTTGTAACACTGTCTACGCTTGTGGCTCCAATGGATATAAGCAATACCTTAATCCAAAGGATTAACTGCTTGGATTGTCTTTGTAATTCCTTTTCTTGTTTTACACATGATGTCACAGTTGAAGCATATACACTGGCTAGCTCACCTTGTAAATCCCAGGTACTTTCTAGATAATTCATGTAAAATTACAGGTTTCCAAGCAAGGTTGTTACTGGGCAGTTTTTAGTGCAAGTAATGTTATACTGAAAAATTAATAATATACACTTTAGCAATAAACTACACACTTTGTTCTCGACACACTAGGTGCTAATTTTAAGGTCAAATAGTTGGTTGATCCACAGTTAAATGTGAACCTTTTTTTTTAAGCCAAGCTTAACCCTGCCCCTGGTTTACATTCTACCCTTTTCAATTGGCCTTTTATTGTGTTGGCTATTGGTATTGATTAAAACAGCTCAGTTGGGCAAGGCTAAGCACAACATTTACAGGAAAAGTCAAAATTTGCTCATGATTTCAATGATTTATATCTCTGGATCTTTTGATTGCTTTGACACACATGTACCACTTTGATTATGTATTTCGTGATTGTCTGATCAGTTTAGTTGCTTATAATTCTGATATATTTGTTTTATTTTACTGTTAGACTGGCCACATCATACCAAGAACAATTCATAACCAAGACCAAGATGGTCTCAGTGCCACCTGGGATTTTCAGGAGAGACTAGCCTCTCACTGCCAATCTTTCAATATAATATTTATGCCCATTTATGACTGGCTTTAATCTGACTGTATACATTACAATCTGATTGTACATTCTTTAACTCTATCAATTTATTTGTAGCACAAGGACCAACCTGACTGGCTACAGATTGAGCAGATTGCTTAGCTAGGCCCTTGCATGACACAGTTGTGCTCAATCTGCAGCTCATGACGTGTTAAATTTGATTGTTCAATCTCTATATAATCTTCTTTGGATTACCTAGCAAATATATAGTGTGTTTTAGCTATACTAATTGAATTGGAATGTGTATGGCCAATGAAATCTATTGAAAACCTAAGCAAAGTCCCCATTTTTTATTATTAAGTGTTACAGAGCTATATCTTTTTATACAATACCATAATCACACAAATAATGTCAATATAAAAATAAAGACGTAATAAACATGTTTGGCTTGACCCAAATACCACAGCAGAAGGACCATTACTAATTCTTATTGACTAAAATAAATGACGCCTTCCTTTGGAGCCTATTCAACATTTGCTGTGTTATGTGTAGAGAAGGTTCCAGCCATTTCTCTGTTAGCAGTGTACAGAAAGTGTGATGATTTATGTACGGTACATCTGTTTGTTGGCAAAGGATCATACTAACCAGCAAGTAACAATGAAGTCAGGAAAGTTGTTAAATACACAGAAACTATTACAGTGATACGAAATTATTATTGATTTGCTGTGAGTACTGTAACATGTACAGGGAAACAGGGAAGGCTGGCATTGCTAAATTCTCCTTTTTTGGTGTATTTTTTGTATTGTGGTTATCTTGACAAAATACAATACATAAGTACAACTGTCCCAATGATATTTTAAACTGAGTAAAGATAGCAAAGAACTAGCACTACAGTGACATGGGGTTTATATTGATCCAAAGGCTTCATTACTTTCTAAATCAGGGTTCCAAAAAAAGTGTGCTGATCAGGAGTTCTAAGTGAAATAACTGCAGTAGATGTTTTTGAATATTACCAATTATAGCCCAATTAACACATCTTGTTCCTCTGAGAGCATGAGAGGAAATCTAACCAAAACACCTGCTTTTTAGTGGAGTGCTAAATCTGTGCATCCACTGGTCAATGGGTGCACAACCAGTTAAAGGATAAAAATATCTCTAATATTGTTAACCTACTTGTCACTGTGCATCCCCCAACCAGCACATGGGATATTCTAATAAAATTAATTGAGAAGTGCTTCCTAACCACCAGCAGCTGATGTGTGCTCCCTGCTGTTTACTTTACCAACCAGCAGCTAATCATTTCTCCCTGCTGTTTACTATAACAACAAGCAAAGCACGAGTTAAACAAAGAACATGCAATCAAATATTGGCTAAGAATGCCCATTCGGCTAAGTTCAAATTTTGATCAAATCTAACAGTTGATCAATTAGCAAAAAGTCTATTTGAGTATGCTTTCTGTCTTCTCTTGAAGGTTTCCATTGAATGTCCTGGTGTCATACTGTGTGTAAGGGTGTGCCCGGGATAAGGAGTAAGCGAAAGGAAGCCCACTGGGGATACAGACAGTGCTAAAAAGAACCTGACAGACACTGTAACACTTAATCTGTCTGCAAGAAACACGGGAAACATCATCACAAGAAATTTTTTTTTGTATTTCCAAGAAGAGATACATTTCAGATTATGAAAAAATGGTACCTGCGGACCTTTTGAGTTTAATGTGTGACCACCTTTAGGAGTTATTATCATTTAATATAAGTATGGGTATGAATAAAAACCCTGCTGAAACTGTACCACTAGAACATGCTGGTCTTACCCTCCTAAAATATCTTTTGTTTGACAGAGGTGATCTGACATAATCATGAAACAAAAGAATTTGATAATTAGATATGATTGCCATGTGATCCATGTGGACAGATTTATTTTGAGCACTGATTTATTTTATCTGAAAGCAAACAGTGAGTATTTGAAAAAAGACCAGCACTTGCTACTCTAAACATTGGCAACCCTTCCTGAATACATATGGTGTCAACCTAAAGCACTTCATTGTTCACTAGTCTGTTAGTATACAAAAGATCTATGGAATCACACAAATATTACACAGGCTTAGTGTCAACATTCCATTGAAAATAAGATACCATGTGTTCCTAATCTGTTTACTTTTTGGGTGCAACACCAACACAAATGGTGAGCTGGTAAACAGAAATGATTCTAAACTATTTAATGAGTAAAGTACACCAATTTCGTAACCAAGACCTAAAGGTGCTTACAGACATTCCAGTGCATCAAAGATGACCATTACTGGGTGATAGGTTAAAATAATTTCTGGTGTTTCACTGCTGAATTGTATGACATAAGCTGAAAATGGACATGATTATTGGTCAGCTAACAGAGGTTAAAGCTTACCTAAACTTAGAAATTTCACTTTACATAAAATGGTAGAAAATGCTTTTATGTAAGGTAAAAATTCTGATAGTTTTTTTTTTTTTTGAAGTGCAGCACCGACCTCTAATTCTCGTTTGAGAATGAATGGGAGTGCAAAGCCTTCCGGGATACCTATGTCACGTATCCTGGGAGGCTCTTGGGTGCTCCTTCTGCGTATGCCTGAGCATCTCCAGCATGCGCAGAAGGAGCCTTTTTGTGAAAAGGGTAAAAAATTATGCACAGTGAGATCGGAACGTTTTTTTCCAACCTACGTCACCCGATCTCGCACTTAGAGAAGAGGGGAAGATGGCGGCGCCGGGCGAGCCGGCCCGGAAGCAGATACTGGGACGACACAGAACACAATGAAAGACACCTTCAGACCGATTGACTTCGCTGTAGGATTAAAAGTAAGTGTATTTTTTGATTTGGGTGTTTTTCAGTTTACTTTCTGTTTAAATTTACTTCCTTACCTAACTGTTAAGGGTGCCAAGTTGTGCTCCATACTCAAATGCATTTGAAAACACAAGAAGTCATATCTCAAAAGCTATGTGGTGTATGTTACCCAAAAAAGACTCCTGAAATATACAGTGGAACAGAACTTTGGAACGTAAACACTTTGTTATCATTACTTTCTTACACAGATCCTACACCATCATTTGCAAGACCAAACCTTGTGCAAGTCTGTAAACACAGATGTAAAAGACTTAAGCTGAATAAACATGTCAGATTTTTCTCGCCCGATAATCGGCATCGGCCAGATATCGGGCCAGAATCTGGCGTGTGTACAGTCGGCGTCGTTCATCGTCCGTGGATCTGTCCTGGCTGATCCACGAACGATGAACGACAACCGATCCTAATGCAAGGGAAGGGGGAGAGCGCACAGCAGGGTGCCGCTCCGTCGTTCTCCCCCTCCCCTCTCCATAGAGCAGAACGGTGCTGTATGTACAGCACCGTTCCGACAAAAATTGCACGTGTGTACGCAGCTTTACTTTTTGGTTCTCTGTGGCCTGTACCTTTTGTCCATGATTCTCACCCACTCTGGCTTGTTGTTACCAATATTACCTCTCATTCTTTCATTTTAAAGTTGCACAATGACTGAAACTGGAACAAATGATGGTACAAACACTGGACATTTCATATAAAGGTAAAGGTGCCCGATTTTTAATAAATTGACAGGCCTGGCCCTTACTGATAGATAAATGTTTCATTGTCAGTTCTAAAGCATGGCACACGCATGGAAAATACTCTCCCCATCTGATCATTGGAGGTTGGGAGAACCATGCTAAAGGATGATACAATAATTTCTACACACAACATGATTTGTTCATTTTCAATCAATATTTAACAACATGTCCACTCGCTCTACTTCTTATTATGAACAAAAGAATCGGTTGTTTGCAAATGGTTTACTGTTAAATTAACTTCAGAGCTGCAGTCAAAGGGATTGTTTTATTAGTTGAATGATTAGATCAGAAGTAAAAATTAACCCGCGTGTACTAGTCCTAACATCCTTGCTGAAAATGTGCCAATATATCTACTGGCTAATTCAACAAACAAAAGTTCAAATGTAAAATAAATCATACTTAGCAGTATGGGCCTGATTTATTAAACCTCTCCAGGGCTGGGCAGGATCCAACACACTTGCAATGGGTTTCTTAAAAGTCATTTGCTATTTGTTAGCAAATGTTTTCAATCCTGGACCAGATCCATTCCAGGTTTAGTGGTTCACTCAGCTTCACCGATGAAAGTGTTTTCAATCCTGGACCAGGTTCATTCTATGTTTACTCGATCACCCAGCTTCACTGATGAAAGTTTATTCCCTCTCCTCTCTCCAAGGAGGTTTATTAAATCAGGCCGTATGAATCAACTTTGCCAAAGTCTGCCTTAAAACCTTTGTGTTTTTGGCCATTTTGCCTGTCTTTACAATGCCTTCCTGCTGTGGATGCCATGGGAACTATAGAGCATGTTGCATCAGGTACAGCATAGACACTGTAGGCAACCTTCCTAGGGATGTAACACATCCTGGATCGCCCTCTGGCTTGACTGACTTTCCAAGTTTGTCTTTCATCTCAAATATTGGCTCTGTTTTCCATTCTCCTACTCCCCTGCCTTTTCTTCTTTTCTTTCTTTTCCTGCCTTTAATTAGTCCCCTTCTGTATTCCTAATATTTTATCCTGCATTGTTAAGTAGGGAGTTTTGCTTATACAAAAATGAGGGGTTTCTATATTGCTAATGTATAACAACATTTTTACTTTGATTTATACTCCCTATATTTCTAGTTACTTTGTGTGATTCCCGTTTTGTTTTTGTCTTGTAAATTCAATAAAAATGTATTACCCTGGAATGTAACACATCCTTAATAGTCAATGATATATATAACTAATACCTAGAGAAATATCCTGAACCATTTCACTTCCTTCTTGTGCAGAATTATTTTTGATAAACACTGGGCTTGAAAGTTTTTTATTGAACATGAAAATATAACAAAATATATATAATATAAAATAGCTTTTGTATGATTAAGCCCTAATGGAATTAGCCTTTCTTTGACTTGTCCTGCCTTTTACTGCAAGGTCAATGATTTGCAATAGCACTATTCTCTAGAATCAGGATAAAGCACAATAATTAGGGGATGGGCACTTCTATCAAAGCCTAAAGTGAAACTAAACTCAAAGTTTTTACTTTACATAAAAAGATAGACAACCCTTTTATATAAAGTAAAAATATTTGTAAAAAAAAAAGAATTTAATTTAAATAAAAGTGAAGCACCTCCTCTTTCTGGCTTGATCTCCCCAATAATGGGTGTGCAGAACTCCTGGCTGCTCCGGGGGCATTGTCCAACACTGAAGGGAAAGAGATGCCGAACTCACATATGCCCAGTGAGATTGGCGCTCTTTTTTTTCACCTTTGCAGCAGGCTACGTCACCCCATCTGTGCAGTTAGAGATTGATGACATAGTCAGAAGAAAGCAAAAGAAGACTGAAAATGGCAGGGTCCGGTGCTTCCCTCATGCTGGGATGAAAAAGAATTTCAGGATGGCACGGAACCCAATCGAGGAAAAGGCCAGCGCATACGAGGAATCTGCAGGATTACAGGTAAGTGTGAGTTTTTTATTTTCCGGTTTAGTCTTGCTTTAAGCACACAAGTAATCTTGATAGAGTCCTTTTAAAGAGGTGAATATATTAATGATGACCAATAACACTTATTTCTGCTCTAGGATCAAAGCAACTCTCTCTAGTTGGGAAGGGAATATTTGTTTTCCATTTTCTTGTTTAGTATTTATAAACAGTGTCTGTAACAACATACAATTTTCTGCATCAAAATGGTTAATAATTATAACATTTATTTAATTAATTTAGAAAAATGAATGCCAAAAGTATGTACATGTGGTTACCCCATCCCAACTCCTATACACATGAGTGCCTGGATGACCTACGCAATTGTGCCTGAGGTTTGTCTGTATCTGACCTTTCTCTGATTTCTATGGTGATCTACACCAGCTTATTGTTATAGATTTTGTGCAAGTGGTCACCTATGGTGGTAGCTTACCCAGTGTTTTTGTAGCCACCAATGTATGCACCAATGTCCTTGTCACGTTTGGGAAGACGGGGCCTCCAGGGAGTACTACGGCTTGCACAGGAGTGGTGTGAGCCCTGAGAAGGGCCAAGTCTAAGCAGTAACCAAATTTTCTCCAGAGCCCTCTACTGCCGGGTTGTGGGCACACAAGGGTAGGCAGGATGATACGCGGTACCAAGTCACTAGGCGGAAAAATTGTCAAGGAAGGCCGGGGTCGAGGCAGGCTGCAAGCAAGAGAAGTCAGGTCACAAGCCAGGAGTCAAGGACCAGTGATCCAGGAAATAGAAACTGGTGACACTGGAACAGCACAAGGAAACTGGATGGGAAACAGACTGGGCAACAAAGGGTTAACACAGGAGCTGGACAGAGAAAACACTGAACAACAGGGGTAGAGTAAATGCTCAGCAGAGCTATGAGGCTCAGCACTAGTGGAGGCACTTTGCACGAACGCTGAGTGCTGTGCCTTAGCTAGGTAATAGCCAAAGAATAATTAAGAGGCTATTTCTTGATTGGTCGTCAGGATGAGCAAAACTGATAAAACTTGGGAGCGCAGGCATGCCCTTAGTCAGCCCACATGAGCAGGAGAGAGGCGCCTGTGTTTTAGTGAGGAAGAGGTAAGTGTGACAGTCCTAGTTCAGCATTGGAGCAAATAGAAAGGATTAGATAGACTGACAACTGATCCCTGCAAGTCCATAAAACATGGGCAGAATATTTTTTAATTTAATATCTGGCTGCTGGCCTCATAATAGAGGCCAGTCAAAGTTTAATAAAAATGTAGCAAAAAATGTAGACGCGTCATTCATTTGTCACTTAAAAAATATTTTTCTATCTTTGCTGTAAATAGGAAGGATCTCTTTGGCAAAAAAATATAGTATTTATTTACACAGTGTGGTTGTTTTTCAGTTCATGCTACTATCCTTTTGTACATCCATCTAAACATACCTTTGGTGTTGATTTTGTGATGTACTTTGCTTCTAGATGGATTCAAAATCTTCCTAAACAGTAGCTGATGAGCTAATAGCAATTTATATTTTGACAGTTATGTTCTTATGCACTCATGAAACCAATATTTAGTTTCTTAGGAAATGACATGTGTCCGCTAAAGGCCTGTACTGTAATTACACAGATCAGTGTACTTAAATTAGAATCTGCACTGATTCGTTCTCTTGTAGTGTCACAATTATGTATATGATATTCTAAACAACAAATTAGCAATTGTGCTATAAAAACAAGGTTTTACCTAAATAAATGATTACATTTTCAAAAAGTGAATTCCCCTGCAGTTATGGGACAGATGTTGTGACTTTTAGCTTCTAGTTTTAACTAGAGAATTCGGCCTTTTTTGAATGCAAGGAGACATAGGTAAGTAGAAAATGTTTCTTTCATGAAACAGCACTGGTATTTAAAAATTAGAGGGCCAGGGCCAGCTAATTTGTTTTAAAAAATGATAACCAAATGCCATAGAAGGCTATAAAACAACACAAAGGACTTTTAATGGTGATCAAACATAATACATAAAAAAATTACATAAAGTATTATTGATACATTTTTTTAAACCAAACCTTTTATTTTTCCAATATTAATTTACATTTAAAATTGTCAGTCCAACATAAGACACATATTATTTATTTATGTCCATCTGTGCAGTAGTCAAAAAGCAAATATAGCCATTTCAACACGTTTCAAAATGTATCTTCGTCAAGTGTGCCCACACATATTTACATAACTATAAATATAAAAACAAAACCATATATAAATAAAAAAACAAATCTAATTGTAATTATTTATTTCAAATTGACATGCAAAGAATGTAATTATTATGAATAGTATCACAGATATGTTACTTACAAATAGTATTCCTAAATTAGAAGCTAGCGTATCTTGGTTTCCATAGAAGGTTAGACTAGCACCAGGATGAAATTGTTTTTAGGAAGTTCATCATTCTTTCTTTTTGAGACATACACTTGGTTTTGATCTTGTGATGTGTTTTGCACCTAGACGGATTTACAATTTGACAATTATGTTCTGGTACAATCATGAAACCAATGTTTAGCACCTTGGGAAAATGATATGTGTCTGCTAAGGGCCTGTGATTACAGATCACTGTACGTAAAATAGTAATTGCAATGATTTATTATCTTGTTGTGTCACAATTATGTGAGTCATGTGTCGTTCACATCAATCGATTAACAGCTAAGTTTTACCTAGATAAATGGTAAGTTTTAGAAATGCCCTGCAATTATGAGACAGATGGCGTGACTTTCAGCTTCCTGTTTTAAAATGGAAAATTCAGTCTCTTTTGAATGCAAGGAGACAAAGGTAAGTAAAAAACATATGATAAGTACCCTAGGGCAAAGAGGCATGACTAAGGTAGTTTGGATCTCCCGCCCCCGCCCCCCTTTAAAGAAAAACCCCAACCAAATTTTCCCAATAAAAACATTTTCCGCACCCAACTTACCCTTTTTATTCTTCCTGCACTTCCTCCGCCCTTGCCTGCCAACCAATACCTCACGCCCCTTAAAAACCACAGACACCTTACTTGGGTTTAAATTGGCTGGCAGGCAGCCGTTTATTACAACAACATAAATAAC
>NC_092867.1:18835672-18840514 GCF_032062135.1 Pyxicephalus adspersus | reverse complement strand
ATTTGCATAACATATAAATATTATTTCCATTAACAGAAATTAACATATATAAGGACATATAATCTTATTATACTCTTTACATATACTTTAGATTTCTTAATAAAACTTTTCCCAAACAATAAAATATAACACAATAAACTATAACACAACCCCCATTATACTGTGCCCGATTGCACTATAACCACTAAACAACTCCGGTTTACTCCACCAAGCTGCAGGTCTAGGAAACCAGGTAAAGTCCGTTCCACCAAAAATTGTTTTTCCATACACTGGCCCCTAGCCACCCAGCGCCGCCTCAGGGGCCCCACCATAATACCATTTAAATTGGCACCTAACCAATGGGTTGCCCTTCCCAATTACCAATAGGACTCTTACCCTCCTAAACCCCAACCCCCCCACACACCTAACCCTGCTCCAAAGGGAGGGTGGGTGTGAATTTTCCTTTCCAGAAAAAACTGTCCCCCACTCCTGATGGACCCTCTTACTTAAACCCTTCTATTCTCCTCCTCTTAGCTTCCGACCCAACCTCTAGCTAATCCACTTCCCCCTTTGAACTTTTCCTCACACCTTATCCCCTGCATGACCCTTCTAGCAGGAACAAAGGAAAAAAGGAGGGGGGTGGGGGCTGCCCAAACACTCAGTCATGCCGGCCCTATGCTCAGTCCCCTGCTGCAGGCCTCCGGAGCTATCTTGTTAAATGCATCAATGTGCACATTTTCAGAATACAAGTCACTAGACTACTGGATTTAAATGCAGGTGACTGTAAAGGATGTTAAATTAACTATACATCAATCATTATAATTTTTTAATTTAATTATTTGTGTTCCTTTACCTATCATGTGTCTCTACAAATTTGACATATGTGGCTACTAGGCTGGCACACACACACTCCTATTTAATAGGTTTCTAAAATGACTGTGTTTCTTACTGGGAACTCCTTTTATGGATGCCAAGGTCATATTGTAGAAATATTAGCTAAAAACTGTTTCCGGTGCCTAATGCAGACATTTCTTGATAAGTTGGGCTGTATGTGATCTGATATTAACAGGGTTTCTGTTTTTCAAGAGAAGCTACATTTTGGATACCAATCAGAAGCTTTGAAGAAGCAAGCATGTAACTTAAGTCATTTGCAATCCCTATTTAATGTACAGCGCTGCGTAATATGTTGGCGCTATATAAATCCTGTTTATTAATAATAATAATAATAATAATTCATTGCTGGTGTTTTCCATCTCCCCATTGGGGTCCTCTGGGGCCCCATGTATAGCTGGACTCGAATATCAGCTCCATTTTTCCATATCATTTTTTCAGAACTAATAGCTTTGCTAATCGTTTGCTCTCACTGCAAGTTTGCTAGGCATGGTCCGTCTGATTGAAAACAATAGAGGTCTTGCCGTCTCTTACAATATGAACCACCTAGCGTGTTCCATCTACCTAGAGGCCATTTATTTTTTGCCTTGGTTTTGGGTCAGGTATTTTTTTGTTCCTTGAAGTATAGCTGTGCTTTGTAATGCTGGACAAAGCAACAAAATCACTATGACACCCCTACCCCTCAGCTCAGCTGAACATGCTCACCTTTCCTTTACCACTTTGCTGCTTCTTTCAGTAACAAAGAACAGGGAAAGTAAATGGTACATTCATATATGGAGGAGCTTGTCACTCACTAACCTTTCATTTACAAAACCACTCTGGTGCTTGAAAATTAGCGGGACAGGGAGTGTTGATTTTCTCCAACTTGCTTGCCGTATATGCTGTATACCTGGTGTAAGACAATGTGAAATCACAAAAATCAATCGACCTCTAAATATTAAAGAAACCCAAATTATGTGAGATAATGAGACAAATATAGAATGACCATTTCAGTTAGCTGCTTATCATTTCGATACCTGTGCTTCATAATACATAAGATCAGGGCCCTTTATCCTAGTAACTTTCTTTACACACTACTAGTCACTAAATATTTCTAGCTTTTGCTATGTATCATTCTATGGAATGACTGACAAGCTTATGGAGCAAAGAAAATCCTTAAGTAAATCTGAGTCTTTATAGAGGCTACTTTGTTCATGAACTTTCATTCTGTACAATCAGTGTCAAAGATCAAAGAAATTCCTCTGACAGTTGATGGATAGCTTAGATGGCTTACGTGTGTAGCCATAGCAGTGCATGGGCTCCCCTGACATCTGAATAATGGACTAATAGATGGCTTACAGAAGTAAGAAGGATAGCTGAGGATCCTGAACCTGGAAGAGGAGTGGTGAAGATATTGGAGTTTTTTCATTCCAGCCTATCCAATAGGGATAGCTGAAGAACCTGAACCTGGAAGAGGAGCGGTGAAGATATTGGAGTTTTGTCATTCCGTCCTATCCAATAAGGATAGCTGAAGATTCTGAACCTGGAAGAGGAGCGGGTGAAGATATTGGAGTTTTGTCATTCCAGCCTATCCAATAAGGATAGCTGAAGATCTTGAACCTGGAAGAGGAGCGGGTGACGATGTCGGCCCCAAATGAATAATTGTGAACAGGCAGGTAAGTATTTTTTATTGCAAAAAAGACAGACTGTTCTTTTTGCAAAAAAGCTGGCTGATCGAAATTATTTTTTTGTTAGGTTTAGTTCAGCTGCAATGCAAGAGAGCTTTTTGCTAATTATGTGATTAGTCATTTAAGGAAATCAAAAACCCATTAGCTGAATAAATCCTCAGCTAACACTTCACTATTGATGGTTTGCTGCAAAAGGTGTGTGAACTAATGGAACATTGTTTCCTATGTTCAACCCTTGAATAAGGCATAGATAGACTACAGCCCTGTTTGCTGAAGTAAGTAAGCAGCAACATTTGAGTGGCACCACAAATAAATACTAAGTCACTGAGGCATTTTCTGTCATGTCAATGCTTTCTTAACAGAAACAGATGTCTCCACCTTTGAGTGGGTCTTTTCTATGGGTTAGTAATGTGTAAGACCCGTAGCCGTATCATAGTAGGCGCAGCGCCTGCATGATAGGGTGTGAGGCCTAGCACGGGTGAAAAGGGTTAAGTGGAATGTGTAAGGGTTGGGAAGGGGCAGTGGTAGCTTGGAGCATGGGGTAGGAGGTGATTAGGAGGGTTTAAAAGGGGGGACTCGAAAGTGGGAGGCCCTCTTTAAGGAAGAAAGCATTTGCCACCCTCCCCTCCTGGGCATGGGAAAGTGAATTTTGGCACGAGGGATCCTCGTTGGTGGGGTCCCCCTTCATGGAGGACTAACATCATCGCTCCTGAGGTGGTGCTGAGGCGGCGCTGAGGCAGTGCTGGGCGGCTAGGGACCAAGGTTGTGATGTTGGTGGAGTTAAATTCCATAGGAGTGCAGATTTTGCCTTCTGAGACCTGCAGCCGGGTTGTTCGTGTTTAAAACTGGGAGGTTGGAATTATAACTTAAGGGTTATTTATGGTTTATAGTTATTTGTATTGTAAGGGGGTAAAAAGAGTGTTAGTTAGTTTGGTTATATTTAATTGGTGTTTAGGTAATTTATGCTTTTATAAAGGTTAAAAATGTTTATTTGTTTTGTTTTTTATTTATTGGTTATTTATTTGTTTTTTTAATTGAATGGTTATTTTTTTATTAATTCGGTAAATAAAGGGCTGCTTGCTAGCCAATTTAAGTCCAATTTGGTGTTTGTGTATCTTTGGGGTGGGGGATTGATTGGTAAGCAGGTGGGGGCTGGGGGTTGTAAAAGTTTGTTGGTAAGGTGGAAAATAGTTGGCTAGAAGGTAAGAACTACCCTGGTCATGTATGTACTCTGCATTTAAACATCATAAAAGAATTAATTTAATTTCGGAAAAGATTAAGATCATATCAACATATAATTTAAGTGCTACAAACAGAAATCCAAATTTAGAGAAAGAAGGCTAGTGCCGGGAGATTGTGATCCCTAAAAAAGGCCAAGGCACAAAGTGCAAGGAATTGCCTGGTGTTCACCAAAACTCCTCTCTGAGGGTGATAGACTTTGTTGTGGACCGCTCACAAGTTGTATCCTTTGGACAAACAGCTGCTGTTAGCCATTGAGCAAGCTACCAAAATGAGGGACAATCTCTGAGTTATGAAAAGGTCAAAGGTTAGGGGGGACGGGAAGCAAATGTAGTCAGAAACTTACAGGGACTCAGTAACTGGAGAAGCAGAAAGTAAGAACACGGGAGGACATAGAGTCTCTTCACTGGTCTACTAATTACATTCTACTGATTTATAATAAAGAGAAGAGAGTAGGGTCTTTTAGGAACAGCATACAAATTTTCTTTTCACACTACTATTCACTAAATATTTTAGGCTTTTGTTATGTAACACTCAAAACTGCTAGAATGATTGATTTGTTTGTGGAATATTGAAGGCCTTAACTACTATAACTGTAGAAGCTGCTTTGCTAATAGACATTTATTCTGTATATAAGTACCTGAATGCAAGAAATGTATCTCACATGCAGTTATTGGGTGGCTTTTGAAGGTGCCCCATATTTATTGAGGAGCATTTATATCCGATGCAGACACCTGCTGCTTTCTTCTAGGTTAAAAGCTTCCTATCAATTAAATACAAAAATATTCAGGATTTGATAACTCTCATTTTCAGTCAGGTGATAGAGTAGCCAAAGATGAAGGGCGAGAGAATTTGAAAGCAGTGAATTGAGCAGATACATGGGTACGGAGTTGGGTATCTTGAAGAAAGCAAAGTAAAGAAATAAAGAACTTAGAACTTAAGTTCCACTTTTTATTTGCCTTCCTCTGTATAGGGTTTTATATCTGGGATATGTTTATTTCGCTAGTGGTTCAACTTGATGGGCTTACCGTATTTTTCGGACCATAAGACGCACTTTTTTCCCCCC
>NC_092867.1:18832992-18834779 GCF_032062135.1 Pyxicephalus adspersus | reverse complement strand
AATGCACATAAAATATTTTAGGACACTATTTGTTTCAGAATATTTTTTTCTTCATTTCCCTTCTCTAAAAACTGGTGCGTCTTATGGTCCAGTGCGTCTTATGGTCCGAAAAATACGGTATGTCTTTTTTCAACCTAACCTACAATGTAACTATGTAACTTTAAAAATAGACAAACAAGAAGGTCCTTTTTGGCCAGGCGATGCCCCTTCTGCACTAAATCATAGTTACCTGGCTGATCTTTTTTATCTGTCAAAAAAAGCTGATGATGGTGATAGGCATAGACTAAACGGAAATTTTTGGTGGCCACCAAAGCATTTCTGTGAATGGCAGAACATACTAGTGCTGTAGCTGTACATCGAGGTACCAAACAGCAAACAATACTGGAATGAAAAATAAGCCAAATGTCATGGCAGGCAGCAAACAAGCATGGTCAGGTAAGGGCAATAATTGATAACTAAAGTAAAAGAAAGCAGACACACAGGATCACTGGGGAATATGGGGCCACAGGCCCCAGAGTCCCAGATAGCGAGCACAGGAGGTGTTACTGGAGCACAAAGGTTTACATGAAGCACAAGGGCTACCCAAACAGAAATGACTACCATAGAAAGGGCCCTGGCAATAGCATTGCAATGCATTTATTTGATGATGCCTTTATTGCCTGCATCACAAAAGCTGTGTCCTAAATGCAGACTTGGCTTTTGTGGCAAAACCTGTTTACATGACAAGCAACTCCTTTCACATTAGTTGAACTGTATACCTATAATCCATTCTTAAATTCCTCTCAGATGCTCCTTAAACAGTTTAAGCAGGGAGAGGTGTGTCATTTTGAGCAACTTAAGGTTTCTAGAACTGACAACCTTGCATAATACCTTAATCATTGTGTAAGTGAGCAATATACTATCAGAAAACACATAGATATCTGCAAACAAACAAAAACAAAACATACTTTCTGGACACTCACTAGAATAATCTGTCCTTTGTAAAAGAATACTACAAGGGAGTACTTTTTAAAAGTTTGCTTTGTACCTATTTACATTGCATTGCAAGATGAATCATTAACAGGACTCTTAAGGCAAAGTAAAAAACATATTAAATTAGTTTAAAACCAGTTCAGGTTTGTATTAAATTAGTTTTAAACAGTTTTTGTTTTAAACTAATCTATTGTGTTTTTCTATTTTGCTGTTGTATAATAAATGTTATTGATTAGTTGATGATTAATACTTTAAGAGTCCCGTTAATTATTCATCCTTGTGATGTTTAAAGCAATATTGGGTTTTGGATGTGGCATTGTTAATTGTTATGAGGATATAGGGGAATGGTATAATATTTTGTATTCACACATAATGGTTGATAGATCAGATCAGATTTACTTGTCTTTGCCAGATGGAGGAATTAATCTAGTTGGTTACTAGGGGCCACAGAGCATAAAAAACCTTTTGTTCTACATACTTTATTATACACAGTAGCACAATGAAATGTTATTCTGCTTTTTATCACTACTGGTAAATAAAACTATCCAGTAGTCTCCTCTATCTAAAAAACAAATGGTGGTGTGGGGGAAATTGCTGGTCTTCCACTTTTATTTCCTTCCAATGCTGAATGTTTAGCCACCAAGAGCTATTGGAACCGAGTTCTCAGTTCATTATAATTCCATAAACAACAAAGACACGTGATGTTATTCACTATGGGAGAAATGTAGCAGTTTGTGTTTCATACCGTGTTTCCCCGATGATAAGGCAGGGCCATCAAATAAGACAGCCCCCCCTTTTTAGAGAAAAATGTAAAA
>NC_092867.1:18831105-18831655 GCF_032062135.1 Pyxicephalus adspersus | reverse complement strand
ACATTTCCTTTTTCTCCTATCACTAAAATCCACTGGTGGAAGAATCAATCGTGTGACATCCAAGGTACTAAAACAATAGATACCAAACAACATTTCCCAACATTCTTACTTAACAGTGGAAATCATGTGTCTTCATGAGGAGCCAGGACTGGAGTCACCTTAAGTACATGGTGAGCAACTGTCCGAATGCAGTCTATTAACAAGAAACTAAAAGGCAGGGGAGGCCAGACAGCTATATATATACAAACACAGCTTCACAATTGTTTTTTTATCTGTAAAGTTCAATTTCATAAGTACTAACTATATTTTACATTACCCAACATGATGCTTTGAGTTAATTTGGATTTTAGTTTGGCTAAAAAAAGAAACCTGTCATGAGAAAACTTGAAGAGCTTCCAATGTTGTCCTGTATCCAAAAATATTAGTGATGTGGTTATTCTGACCCATTGGATTCAATACTTCCGCAGTTATGCACCTAAAACAAGTCTGAAGATCAGAAACATTAGATAATAATCAGAAATCCTATTCCATGTGTTTATTACAGGCCTAC
>NC_092867.1:18778988-18830706 GCF_032062135.1 Pyxicephalus adspersus | reverse complement strand
AGCTAAAGTCTTTTTTTTAATGCTAGCAGGTAGGATTTTATTGTAGAACAGACTTCTGCCATAAAAGCTTACTAGTAATTTTTTGTTTTATTGGTGAATTGTTGAATTGGTGGAGTGAAAATAACTCCTGTACGCGTACATATGACCTATGTTATCCTAAATCAGCTAAAAAAATGTTGAAAGAAGCCAAATCCATAACACCAGATGAAGATAACCACAGTGGTGATGAGAAGGAGACAGCCAACGCATATTTATTAGGAGATTGGGAAAGGAGAGTGTGTCATACAGTGCAAGTTTGCAAACAAATCTACCTGACATGTAGACATGACCTGACCACTATATAATTCCTGCAATCAGCATGAACAAGAATATAATTAGAAATTTAGTCATACCCACAGTAGTAAATCAACGTCACACAATCACAGACAAAATATAGCCTTGACAATAACACATTGACAACATTGCAGTGCCAGGGACAATAATGGTTGCAGTGCAAGGCAGTGCCAGGGCAGCAGCTGAAGATCTCCGGGTCATTAGGGGGCAGACTCCCACACAAGCAAGCGCCCCTACTACAGCCAGAATCGTGCCACTGGAGGATGAAATGGGCACATTCATCTAAATATATCTGTGCACCCCTATGCAGTGGAGAAGGAAGCACTGAGACAATTGTGTGGCCAACGGATCATTGCTGCTGGAGGAAAACATGAGAGCAAGGGGGGGCAGGTAAGTGCAGCAAACTGATACCGGTAATGTCAGCCTTATTTTTATAATAAATATCCAGAATGGGTACTGCACTGCAATACCTCAGGACTATGACTTATGACTTGCGTTTGTACAACTAGTTTTTTATATATAAATTGCAATTTTCTTTTCTGAGAGTGATTTCTCGCAAGTTGAGATGTACATAAATCAAACGAGTGCGATATGAAGGTAAGTATATTCTGCTGCTAAAGCAGCCACTAAATTGAACCTTATGCTTTGCCCTGCATGTCCCTTTTTAGTGCTAGTTTTCCAGACACCAATGTGGCCAAGTTTGCATTTGCAATCTGGATAAATTGTGACATATTTTTTAAAACACTTTTTTTGTTCATCATCCATATCCTCACAGTCCCCATAGGAAGCCCATTAACTATGGTTGTATTCAAACCTTTATTTTTTAATGTAAAAGATAAGCAATGACTCACTGAAAACAGTAGAGCTGCGTACACACTTCCAATTTTTATCGTTCAAAATGAACGACGAACGATCGATTGGGCAAAAATCGTTCGTAAAAAAAGTAACCAACGACGCCGACGAACGAGGAAAGTCGTTGGAAACGAACAACCGGACCGGCGGATCGGATTGGACGACGATCGTTGACCATCGTTCGTGTGTACGATCGTCCATGGTCTGAGCATGCGTGACGAACGAACGTTCGTTCACTTCCTGTCGTGCACGTCACTCCCTGTATCACTCAAACGATCGTATCTATTGTGTGTACAATATCTACGAACGATCGTGTCGTTATCTGTATGTGCAGGATCGGTGCTATACGATCGTTCGCAGATATCGTGCAAGATCGTTCGTCGTTCGTTTAACAACGATAATAATTGGAAGTGTGTACGTAGCTTAAGACGTATTACTCTTGCCTTCTATATTATAGAGACTGTGGTGAATTTTAAAAATCTAATTTATTTGAGCTATACATATTACAGATTTGTATCTTTTTTCACAAATTTGTTTATTTCAGGTGTATTTTTTTTACATTCAGTTTTTTTACATTTGGTCAACAATGCAAGCAGCATTCTCCAATCACAGAATAAATGCATAAAACCCTGCAAAGTGTAGTACATATTTTTTTTTACCAATGATGATTGAAAAGTTCATGCAGGAAGTACATCAATGCCAGTCATTTATTCAGACATTTTTTTAGATTGCTTGCTGCATTAGATCATAGTACATACTCACATGCTTCTATATTCTTTTAAAAACTATTAGTTATTTCAATAAACACATTGATGTATGTTTCTCCTGTATCGAACTGCTGTCTGGCTGTAATTCAGGCTTTTTTGTCTTATATTCTAGGAGACCACACTTATGTATTTATAGACTGGTAATGGCACCTTAGGATGCAAGTTAAAGGATCTCAAGGTGGCAATGCCAAACCTCAGTTTGTGCTCTGCTTTACAGGGTCCCAATAACAACTTTAAGTATTTTCCCTTTAGTTTGAATACAGAATTATTTCAAACCCATTTTGACATAAGTATGTCTTGTTTTACCAAGGTTTTAAATTCAGAAGAACCCAGGATAATAATACATTTATTTTTATAGTTAGCTAAATCTGGGGTCCCCAACCCCTGGTCTGGCCGGTTCATCCCCAAGGGTCAGGAGAAGGATTGTTGCTAGAACTAAACAGAAAAGTAATAGGGCTAAACATATGCACTTAACTTTTAAGGATTTTAAAGGGTAACTATAAGGTTCAAACTCTGCAACATCAGGCAGTATTTTCCCCAGAAGATATTTCAAGTTGGTTGGTTGGGGGAACCAACAATGTTGGTTGGGGGAACCAACAGTGGAATGTGTGGGGGGGAAACATAATACACATTATTTATTAAACCAAAAGGTTAGACAAAACCCTCTTTAACCCTACTGGCGGTATTCCTGAGTGTGGCTCTGGGTGGATTTTCCACACCAAAAGTGGAATTGCCTGGGAATTTCAATGTCTTACCTGGTTCCCACGTTCCAGTGGTGCCCGCGGCGTCCTTCAGCGATGCCCGACCTCTTCTTCCCCTGGCGATGCCAGCCGGGCATCTGTGTAACCTGGTGATGTCCGGTCAGCATCTGCATCCCTGGCATGTTAACGTTGGGGACGCAAGGCCAGGGAAAGCAACTGCCAGCCGGGCATCTGCTCGCGAGTGTTTGGCTGGGAGTCGGGACCATGCGGCTGGAAGTCGGGACCAGGCGGGAAATTTAAAATACTAAGTATTTTTAAATGTAATGCTTTTACTTAGTATTCATACCGCCAGGGAGTAGCAATGAGCGAGCAAGATTTTAAAATTTGATCTTGTGGCGAATCGGGCCATTCTCACCAAACATGTAACCGAGAACGGCCTGTGTAAATTCGGCCCTGAGATCGAATTTTTGGGGACCTGCAAGAGCAATCAGGGGAGCTGAGCTCTTGCAGCCCTGTAGTATGTGTTTTTGGATAGAGATTCTCTATCCAAGAACACAGGAGTACCACAGCCCCGGTACTCACACTGACAGGAGGAGTACATTTATGAATGCAGCTGTGGGTCTCATCCTGTAATGATTTCCTCGATCGTCCCATTGGTTTCCGCAAAATCAGTTTGCCCAAATTTGGCAGATCCATCAGAATTTCAAGGAAGTTTTCACAAGAATGTCAGAGGCATTCTCGCTCATTCCTACCAGGAAGGGTAATTTGACTAATCATGGAAGGAGAAAACTTAAAGGGTAGATTTTATAGGCAACTTCACCAAATCTGACTTTTAAGAATTTGCTAGGGCTAGTTTAGTACCTTTAGGTAATTTATTATTACGTAAAGGTGCAGGTTTGCTGGATCACCCAACTTTACTGGTGAAAGTGTATCCTGCAGTTTGTTTCCCTCTTAAGTTGTTTTTAATATATCTGTTCAGTTAGGAGAAATACAACGCAGTGGCAAAATCTAGAATATACAGATATGGATGTGTCATATGTCAGTGCTATATAAATACAAGATAATAGCCATAGACTCTACACTGACAATAATGGTTCTGAATGAATTGCTGAGATCTGGCAAGAATGGCTGGGGCCTTGGAAGACATGTTTCTTGTTTCTCGAGTCCCGCGCTGATGGCTCCGCCCCCCACCCGGAACGTCCCTGAAGGGAAATCCCTTTCCTCCACAATACGGAGGAGAGGGAATTTCCCTTTACCCCGGCGGCAGAAGTGTGAACGCCGGCCGTGGTGAATAGGGAAGGGAGGCATAACAAGGAGGCTCAATAGCCACATGCGGCTCCGGTGCCCTGGGTTGCTGACCCCTGCCGGCCGGGTTTACCAGGGGGTGCGTTAGGCCGGAACAAACTACTGGCTAGGCCGTATCTGGCCTAAAGGCCAGAGTTTGCCTACCCCTGGTTTATATCAATGTTTATTTATGATTTTGGCTTTTTTTCTATTTGATTACATATCTTTATTTCTTTGGTTGCAAATAAAATTACAATTAAAAAAATAACAAGGTATTAATAATAATACAAAACAGGCAGATCCCCTAGATCGTAAGCTCTTCGGGGCAGGGTCCCCTCTTCCTGTGTCACTGTCTGTATTTGTCTGTCATTCCCAACCCCTATTTAATGTACAGCCCTACGTAATATGGTGGTGCTATATAATCCTGTTTATTATTATTATTATTATTAATATTAATAATAATAATAACACCTGCTGGACAGGTCATAAGGAGGTATGTTGAGATTCCAGTGTCCACCAGCAGATGTCTCCCAACAACCAGCCAAGTTTAATGACCCATAATCTGCAGTTATTTTCAGGGAGACTATTTAGTTCCATTCTGCTGCATGTTCCTTGTTTCAGTATTGTTCTTTTCTGACCCGCATCCTTTCTACCTTCCCTGACCTGCTATTTTAACATTAACATTAAGTTATTATACGTTTTGCAATTATTATATTATTACACAGTATTTATATAGTGCCGACAAACTAAACAGCGCAGTACAAAGTCCATAGTCATGACACTGTCTCTCAAAAGGGGCTCACAATCTAATGTCCCTACCATACTTATGTCATTAACACAGGAAAGAAGGGAAGCCAATTAACCTAATATGTTTTTGGAATGTGGGAGAAAACCCCACACAACAAGCAGGTGGGGAACCTGCAAACTCCATGCAGACAGTGTCCTTGCTGAGATTTGATCCTGGGACCTAGGGCTGCAAAGACCAGAGTGCTAACCACTGAGCCACCCTGCTGTGTTTATGTATATAAAATGTTTAAGGTTTGTTCTATGTTTACTAATAAATTGTGTTGCATTTACTATAATATCCTCCTGTGTGCAATTTGCATATCTGGTCCTTCCACTCCACAAGTAACCTCTCACTGGTTTTAAAGCCGGCCACCTGCTTTTGAAAAGGCTGGTTCCCTGGCTATTGGAGACTTTAATACTTTTTGAGTTACCTGGAACAAGCATTCAGCAAGTAAAACTAGAATACATTTAGGACTTTGTAAACATATATATGCATGTGACATTTTCGGAAGACATTGTAAATCAATGGTAGATGTCTCTGGGATCTAAGGGTTTAAACTGATTTACTTGTTGCTGTAGGTCAGGGGTGTCAAACGCAAATACAAAGGGCCAAAATTAAAAACTTAGACAAAGTCGCGGGCCAACCTTGAAATTTATTGAAAACATTGAGGAAATGTTTCCTTCTCATTAGATATAAAACCTTTTCATATGGAAACAAAGAGGTTTTGCTTTACATTCAATCTGGAACAATCTTATAATAGAGATAGAGGTATAAAACATTTTTTTTAATTTTATTTAGGAAAAAAAATCTTGCTCCATGCATGCCTCTTTTTCTATTTGCAGCCTCTATTTGTAGTTAAATTTCATTCGTAACGTTTTTGCACAGGCTAACAATAATATTAACAATATTATTCTATAAAAATCCAACCATTCAAGTCCATGCCTTGGAGTAGAAAAGAAAAGTACAGCTGAGGGGGAGTGCTGGAAATGCCAGATGCAGCCAATGCGGAGGTAAATCTTATGAGTGGCCCGCCGCTAAAACTTCCTCTTCATTGAAATAGCACCGCTACTAAAATTCCAGGCATTACTTGCGTCTTTAAAACAGAGAGCCCGCTGGTCTATAGACGTGAGTGATGCCGGGAATTGTAGTAGCGGCCCTATTTCAATGTAGCAGCGGGCCAGCTGCAGTTCATAGTTAGGATTCCTTTGGGGGACAAAAAAAGACATAATACACATTTATTACACGTATTTTTAAATGTAATGCTTTTACATTTAAAAATACTTATTATTCATACCGCCAGGGAGTAGGGATGAGCGAGCGAGATTTTAAAATTCGATCTTGCAGCAAATCGGGCCATTCTCACCAAACATATAAGCGAGAACAGCCTGTGTAAATTCGTAAATTCCTGAGATCTAATTTTTTGGGACCTGCAAGAGCAATCAGGGGAGCGGAGCTCTTGCAGCCCTGTAGTATGTGTTCTTGGATAGAGATTCTCTATCAAAGAACACAGGAGTACCACAGCCCCGGTACTCACACTGACAGGAGGAGTACATTTATGAACGCAGCCGTGGGAATCATCCTGTAGTGATTTCCTCGATCGTCCGATGGGTCCGCAAAATCAGTTTGCCCAAATTTCGCAGATCCATCAGAATTTCAAGGAAGTTTTCACAAGAATGTCGGAGGCATTCTCACTCATTCCTACCAGGAACGTTAATTTGATTGATCATGGAGGGAGAAATCTTAAAGGGTAGATTTTACTATAGGCAACTTCACCAAATCTGACTTTTAGGAATTTGCTAAGGCTAGTTTCTTGTTTCTCGAGTCCCGCGCTGATGGCTCCGCCCCCCACCCGGAACGTCCCTGAAGGGAAATCTCTTTCGCATGCGGCTCCGGTGCCCCGGGTTGCCGACCCCTGCCAGCTGGGTTTACCAGGGGGGCGTTAGGCCGGAACAAACTACTGGCTAGGCCGTATCTGGCCTAAAGGCCAGCGTTTGCCTACCCCTGGTTTATATCAATGTTTGTTTATGATTTTGGCTTTTTTTCTATTTGATTACATATCTTTATTTCTTTGGTTGCAAATAAAATTACAATTAAAAAAATAACAAGGTATTAATATTAATACAGAACAGGCAGATCCCCTAGATCGTAAACTCTTCGGGGCATGGTCCTCTCTTCCTGTGTCACTGTCTGTATTTGTCTGTCATTTCCAACCCCTATTTAATGTACAGCCCTGCGTAATATGGTGGTGCTATATAATCCTGTTTATTATTATTATTATTATTATTATTATTATTATTAATATTAGTGATAACACCTGCTGGACAGTTCATAAGGAGGTATGTTGAGATCCCAGTGTCCACCAGCAGATGTCTCCCAGCAACCAGCCAAGTTTAATGACCCATAATCTGCAGTTATTTTCAGGGAGACTATTTAGTTCCTTGTTTCAGTATTGTTCCTTTCTGACCCGCATCCTTTCTGCCTTCCCTGACCCGCTATTTTAACATTAGGTAATTATTATACGTTTTGCAATTATTATATTATTACACAGTATTTATATAGTGCCAACATACTAAACAGCGCAGTACAAAGTCCATAGTCATGACACTAACTGTCTCTCAAAAGCGGCTCACAATCTAATGTCCCTACCATACTTATGTCATTAACACAGGAAAGGAAGGAAGCCAATTAACCTAATATGTTTTTGGAATGTGGGAGAAAACCCCCACACAACAAGCAGGTGGGGAACCTGCAAACTCCATGCAGACAGTGTCCTTGCCGAGATTTGATCCTGGGACCTAGGGCTGCAAAGACCAGAGTGCTAACCACTGAGCCACCCTGCTGTGTGTATGTATATAAAATGTTTAAGGTTTGTTCTATGTTTACTAATAAATTGTGTTGCATTTACTATAATATCCTCCTGTGTGCAATTTGCATATCTGGTCCTTCCAATCCACAAGTAACCTCTCACTGGTTTTAAAGCCGGCCACCTGCTTTTGAAAAGGCTGGTTCCCTGGCTATTGGAGACTTTAATACTTTTTGAGTTACCTGGAACAAGCATTCAGCAAGTAAAACTAGAATACATTTAGGACTTTGTAAACATATATATGCATGTGACATTTTCGGAAGACATTGTAAATCAATGGTAGATGTCTCTGGGATCTAAGGGTTTAAACTGATTTACTTGTTGCTGTAGGTCAGGGGTGTCAAACGCAAATACAGAGGGCCAAAATTAAAAACTTAGACAAAGTCGCGGGCCAACCTTGAAATTTATTGAAAACATTGAGGAAATGTTTCCTTCTCATTAGATATAAAACCTTTTCATATGGAAACAAAGAGGTTTTGCTTTACATTCAATCTGGAACAATCTTATAATAGAGATAGAGGTATAAAACATTTTTTTTAATTTTATTTAGGAAAAAAAATCTTGCTCCATGCATGCCTCTTTTTCTATTTGCAGCCTCTATTTGTAGTTAAATTTCATTCGTAACGTTTTTGCACAGGCTAACAATAATATTAACAATATTATTCTATACAAATCCAACCATTCAAGTCCATGCCTTGGAGTAGAAAAGAAAAGTACAGCTGAGGGGGAGTGCTGGAAATGCCAGACGCAGCCAATGCGGAGCTAAATCTTATGAGTGACCCACCGCTAAAACTTCCTCTTCATTGAAATAGCACCGCTACTAAAATTCCAGGCATTACTTGCGTCTTTAAAACAGTCCAATGCAGGGCCACGCATAGGCAGAGAGCCCGCTGGTCTATAGACGCGAGTGATGCCGGGAATTGTAGTAGCGGCCCTATTTCAATGTAGCAGCGGGCCAGCTGCAGTTCATAGTTAGGATTCCTTTGGGGGACAAAAAAAGGACCTTGGTGCCATATTTGGCCCCCAGGTCAGAGTTTGACACCCCTGCTGTAGGTGTTCTGGAGAAAGTTCAAACTGATTGAAAGCAAGTTTCTTTTGAGTTAGGAGATACATATGATGGAAATCCTCTCCATAGATCCAGGGGAACTTGTACTGTGTAGGGATTCAAGTGGTTACATCAGCTGATACATAAGTCATGTAAAGTCCAAACTAAAGATATTGCAGTATCTATAAGACTTTTTATTAAATATGTCACATTTTTCTGTTAGCTGACAAAATACATGGCAGTTAGCAAGAATTACTGGTTTACACTCAAGTAAAGAGCCTCATATGGAAGCTGACATTCTCCCACTCTAAGGGCTTATTTTAATGAAACACATCTCTTCCTATTCTGCATTCCTGCTGGTGACATCATTGGCTGCCAGGCTAAATAGGTTTAATTTCACTTCCCTGGAACTAGTATGCAGAATGGAAGTTGGAAAATTGCAGCTTTCTTAAGTGGAGTTGTAAGTGGAAATTTGACATCTGTGATAGATTTCATCTGTGTCTGAATAGTTCAATACCTATTGTGAAAGAAGAATACAGGAAAAGTAAAATAGAGTTTTAGTTTTCCCCTTGGCTTTAGAAAACAATGATTTATCAAAGCTTGCCAACACTGGAGAAGATAGATAATCATGGGTGAACCTGGGTGATTCAGGTAACCTGGAATGGATCTAGTCCATGATTAAAAACATTTGACAAATAATAGCAAATGATTTTAACAAATCCATTCCAAGTTTGCTAAATCTTCAAGATCCTCCCATGATAGTCTATCTTCTTCAGTTTTGGAGAGCTTTAATAAATCCGGCCCAATGTGCACCCCAGAGGCCAGAAAACTGACTGCCTGACCACAGAGTGCATAGTTGGGCAATCATCATCTGATGTGTGTACATAGCCCAACTTGCAGCTCTCTTTAGTAGAATATGATACTTTTGTAAGGAGTTAAAATCCCTATCAGGTTATAAAAGGGAATGAGAGGAAAAAAACAAGGGAATCCAAAGTAAACAACATTTTTATTATAGAGTTGTCATTGGAACATGTGTCCCTAATGAAGATTTTCCTTCATGTATTACTCTGATAACTCACAATGTTGGTTGTGACAATGGTCACCGGGACTAATAAAATGGGTAAATCACCCCAGCAAAAACAAATACAAAATAGAGGGTCTAAACCTTCCCTATTTTAGGGAAAAAAATAAAGTATCCCTAGACAAACACTTTATTTCTGCTCAGGAGTTTACATTTGTGAATCAATTTGCTCGGGAATGCTTTAAAAGGATAAACATTCAAAAAATTCATTTTGTTTTCCACGGGGTTTGTCAAGGGAGTAAAATCTATGTAAAAACATTTTTAAATAAAAACGAAATGTCGGCATTTCTTGTTAAACCTGTTTTTATATATATCAGAATTAAAAAGTAAAGAGTGTTTGTAGTAGCAAAAAAAGAAACTTGATTGACAAGTTTCCCCTTCTTGGTTCAAATACATCATACAACAAGAAAAAGGTTTTAAATTTTTATATTTTTAAAGCAAAGTTGTTTTTAAAGCCAAACCATAAAAACATTAAACAAAAGTAGTGTGGTGTCTAAATATAACATTCATGTTTAGGCAGACTGCATATGATGAAGGGAACATTAGGTTCTCTCCATGGTATATGAAAATGTGTGGTTCCTTCCGGGGTAAAAAAGGACATGTGACTCTTTTCAGGGCATAAAGAATCTGTCTTTAGGGTACAAAGGGACATGTGTCTCTACCAGAAATAAAGGAACATCCAAATGTTTCCCATACTTTCACATGACAGCATTGGTGCTTGGCGACTTGGGCAACCAGCACTGTCTCATGGTCACATGTCCTACACGTGCACGGTAACTTTAACAATTAAAGACATGGAAATACCCCTAAAAAATCAGACTGATAACACTAGCTTCATAGTGACCAATAAAAAGGATTACATTTTGTTTCTAGTTTAAAACAGATATCTTGCCAGGGTTAACACTATTCTTCCAATCCTTGCAACCCATTTGTTTATATCATCATGATTTTCATTTACAGTAAATTTTATCTTTGGGAAACATGGGGGGGAAAGGTGCTATTCCTGACATCTGATTCTATCTGTTGTCCTGAATCTCTAACTACTTTTAGTCACTAATCTGGAACCATTAAATCCATAGCTTTTGTTTTATTTTTCTCCCAACTTTTCTGATCTGCATACTTCAATAAAGTAAGCAACTAGGTAAAAGCATTAAAAAAGGTGGATCAGCATATTGACAAGACAAGCAGCATGTTCAGAAAGAGGTTAGCAATAGTAGCTTCCTTGTTTCTCCTAGGACAAGGACAATGGCTACTGTTACATTTTTTCTGGCCTCTGTTGTGGGAAATGTAATTTCTCTGTTCTGGTATAAGCTGATTCATCATCTTTAATAAATTAAAAGATGGGTTGGTTCTAACATTTCTTGTGTAAACTTGAGCTGTTTCACCTAATTATTTCTTGTAGGTTCTTAAAAATCACTTAAAATACAAGTACGTATTTCCAAGCAGGGATACAGCTAAAACTCATGCGGCCCATTGACTAATTTTTGATGCCTTCCCCAGAGTAAAACCATTACTTCCCAAAACTTTAAAAAGAGCCATTACATAAGTTAGAGCATGTTAATATTAGTGATATTTTACCCTGGCATTAACCTTTCCCAGGATCTACTATCAATTGCTAGGTGCTTAGGAGAAGCAACTCCTAGGTTTTTGAATTGTACCCACTTGAAAAAAAGCATTTTTAGCAGAGCTTGCATAAGTAGTGACAAGCCATTTCAATACAAATGTATGGTGGATACTGGGGTACACCCATTCACTCCAATGTTAACGATTTTTGCAAAAAAACTGCTTGCATATACCGCCAGTATGAACATTCCCTTAGACACCTGCACTATACAACTGGTCACATAACAGAATCATGGTACCAAAAGAGAGTCCTTCTGCTCCATCTGTCTTTAGCTCTGTTCCATATGTTGTGCATTCCCTTCATCTTTGCAAGCGCCTCCTGAGCTGTATTTTAAATTCCGGCTGACACCAATGTAGGTCCTTCCTCCTCATCTACATGACTATATATAGGACCAGGCAAGGTCGTAAGAATATGGGACAAATAGTCCACGATTCCTATGTTGCTAGCCTATAACAATACTGACAAAAAAGAGAGACAGAATATTATTAATAATAAAATCATTATTGTTAGGTCTCTGGCCCCCCCCCTTGGTTCCATTCTCCACAACAACTGCTATGGTGATACCTTCGCCACTCCCAAGCAGGGATCAGCCCCTTCACTAATCTAAATATATCTAATAATCATTTCCATTACTGTGTTCCAAGGAAAAGAACACAACAATTTGAAAATCACATTAATATCATATGAACATCAGCAACAAGTAAGACATGTGATAAGAAACAAACAACTTGAAGTTTGCAACCATAAGAAAGAAATTAGATTAAGTTTAGTTATTCTGTAAAACGAATTGTTAAACAGCATTCATTAACAAAACTCTCATAGTTTAACAAAATCTGTTTCTAAGTAAAGCTTCTAATATGCATAAATGTCCTGTATGTCTGCCTGTTTTCGCAATAACTGCCTGGCTGTCCCTCATTTTTTATATCTGCAAACTGCCTGTACTGATCATTCTAAGGAAGATATGTACAATGAGACAAGTTTGCAAGCCAGTAATTACTACAGGGGTGTAGTGGGACAGGTACACGTGGGCACGCTGTGTCCTCATTGTTTTGGGAATGAGGCGCTTACATAACAATGATGTGCATGCGCGCTCACCATGGCTAGTACTGTGCCCCCTTTTCTTCTTTTATGACTACACCCCTGAGTTACCAGTGTCATAACTGCCGCCATAGCATAATATGCAGCTGCTATCGGTCCTGAGGCTGGGAAGGGTGTCATTTAGGAAGGTTTTGAAGGCAAACTAAACTTCCAATAGACATGAGCTGGGATTGTTCCACTTTGGCTATTTTACCTTAAACTGTCTGATGTCTGCAGTCTTGGCTGATCATTCTAGAAAAGATATGTACAGAAGGGTTTGCACGCCAGTAGTTACTAATTGTACTACTTCAGTCATAGCAGCCCATGCAGTTGTTATGGGGCTTAAAAGAGAGGCCCGCAGCAGGGAACTAAGCGCAGGGGCGGCATGACAGGAGTGCTCGGGCTGCCCAAGAAAGGGGGGGAAAGGGTTAAAGTTTTGAAATTCAGAGAGAGGAAAGGATAGAGAGAGGGTCGAGTCGGAAGTAAAGGGGGTGGAGAGAAAAAGGGTTATAAGGAGTTAGAAACGGAAGTTAGGGACAGTTTTTTGAGGGAAGGAAAGACTGGAAGCAGATAGGCATTATGGAGTTAATTGAGGCAATAATGCAGCAGCTTAGCGCTGCAGCGCCCTCACAAGGTGAGGCCTTGCTGCAAGCTAGGGTAGCAGAAGCAGTTGGATGGCTGCTAGTGGTCCCCCCGCAGCTAGATTAGGGGGGCTGCAGGCCTCAGAGGGCTCACTTACACAAACCACCAGCCTATCCTTATTACAGCACATCCCCCACACCCCCCCTGCAGCCCCCAAGACTCTGCACTACACACATACACTACAAACAGGTGACCAGTCAGGAGTTGAAGATACGGCGAGGGGGGAGGTATATGTATGTTTTGAGGGGCCGTTGGGGGTGCATTTAAAAGAGGACATCAGGGAGCGCATTTTAAAGGGGGAATATGTGCACATTTTTACGCTGTTGCCGTTGGAGCGGTTTATTTGGATAGGAGTGTAGGGGGGGGGGACGCAAGGAAGAGGCGTTTAGCATCTTGTTGTGTGTGATTGGGGAGAAGCAGCCTGGGATTGCTTGGCTACGGTATGAGGAGCAGTTCCGCCAAAGGAAAGCGGCTGGGCAGTCTCTTAGGTGGGACCATAAGGATATTGATCTGTGGATGAGGGTAATGTCAGGGGCGAGGCCTGGGGAGTTTTTATAGGGGGGGGTGGCGGTCAGCAGGCAAATGGGACGTTGGCCGGAATAAAGAAAGGGTTGTGTTGGCTGTTTAACGAGGGGGGGGTGTAAGTTTGGAGGAGGTTATAGATTCGCCCATGAGTGTTCAGGGTGTGGAGGTAATCATGGACTCTCGCGTTGTTTTAAAGCCGGGGCAGGCAGAGGGGGTGATGGTGGTGGAAAAGGGGGTGACGCCGGTGAGGGTCATAAGGATGCGCCCTTTTTAGGTAACTACCCGGACAGGGAGGCTGGGATGGTGCTAGAGGAAGGGTTTATGGAGGGGTTTTGAATTCCCAGTGTAATGGGGGGTGCACCAAGAAAATCTAGGAATCTAAAATCTGCTCTTAGGCACCCGGAGGTGGTAGCGGAAAAACTGGCCTTTCTGTTGTTGCCAGTTAATTCGCAATTTGTGCGGTTGTTGGGGTGCAAGTGGGGAGGTGAGCATTTTGTGGATACGTGCCTGCCCATGGGGTGCTCAATCTCTTGTGCTCTGTTCAAGAAGTTTAGCACCTTTTTGGAATGGGTGGTGCGGACAGTGGCGGAATCGGTCATTCACTATTTGGATAACTTTTTGATGATTGGCCTGCCTGACAGTTCGGTTTGCCGGGTGTTGTTGGGAACTTTGGAGTGCCATTGGTGGCGGAAAAAAACGGAGGGACCTGTAACAGTGTTGACTTTTCTGGGAATTGAGTTGGATACGGTAGCTATGGAAAATGGACATGAAAATGGACATTGTTGGCGTTGAAGGAGGAAGTGGGGATGGCGGGAAGCAAGCGTAAGATGCGGTTGCAGGAGGTACCATCTTTGTTAGGGAAGCTTAATTTTGCGTGTAGGGTGATAAGGATGGGGAGGGTTTTTTTGTCGGCGATGGGCTGCTGCTACAGTGGGGGTGAAGGCTTTTTGGATTCCTCTAATGGCAGAGTGTTGTGGTTGGATGGGCCGGTGGATGCGGTGGATCTAGAGCTGTACACTGATGGTGGGAAATGGTGTGCGGGGGTGTGGCCTAGCGAATGGGTGACTGGAGGTTTGGTTAGAGATTTGGTGGTGCTAGAATTTTTTCCAACTGTGTTGGCAGTGGAATTGTCGGGGGTGGAGTTGGCTAATAAAAAGGTTAGATTTTATTGTGACAACTTGGGGGTGGTGCAGGCAGTTAAAAAGTTTTCAGTGTCTTTGGTGCCATCAGTAAGATTGATGTGGCATTTGGTGATGAGATGTATGCAGCACATTTTTGTTTTTGCACGGCACATTCCAGGGGTGTACAATGTCATTGCTGATGTTTTGTCTCGTTTGCAGTGGGACAGGTTTCGCGTGTTGGCACCGAAGGCGGAGTAATGCGGTTACCCTTGTCCGGAGTGGCTGTGGGGGATTGTGTTGGGATTATCAGAGGTTTGATTGGGCGGTCGGTGAGTGAGCGGACTTGGGAGGCGTACTCCGCAGTGTGGCAGGAGTGGGAGACTTTGTGTGCTCAGATGGGGGGGGTTTGGGGGTGGGGGGTGACGCGGTACATGTGCTATTATACTGGTTGGCTAGAGAGTTTGCTAGAGGGGTGTTGGTTGCAGCGGTTAACAGGTTGTTGGCAGGTATGGCGTTTTGGTTCAAGTTGCAGGGGAGACGGGATGTTACTAAAGAGTTTGTGGTGAGGCAGGCCTTGAAGGGGTATAGGAAAGGAAAGCGGGTGTCTGATAGGAGGAGGCCGGTGTCCTTTGATTTGTTGCAACGGGTGATAGGGTTGTTGGATGGGGTTTGTGTGTGCCAATATGAGCAGGTTTTGTTTAAAGCAGCTTTTAGTATAGCGTTCTTTGGGGCTATGCATATTGGGGAATTAGTCCGGCTAAGACATGTTCTGGGGGTATTTTAATGGATGATGTGGTATGTGTGGGTAATGAGGTAAGTTTGAGGATTAGGAGTTCCAAAATGGGTAGGGGTTTCTTGGTGCATTTGTTTAGGGGGGGAGGCCTGGGGTTTGCCCAGCTGAGGTGGTGGAAGGTCTGGTTCGGGTTAGGCAGGCGGTTGGGGGTCCCCTGTTGATACATGAGGATTGGGCGTTTCTGTCCCGTTTTCAATTCATTGCGGTTTTCATTGCTTGGGTGAGGAGGCCATTAGGCATATAGGGCGATGGGAATCTAGAAGGTTCCAATTGTATATTAGACCTCATTTGTTGTGAAGTAGGGTTGCTTGTGGGGGGTTAGGGTTGTTGTTTCATATTCTGTTAATTTTGTTTGTCATTTGTTTTTCATTTTAGGTGATCAGCCCTGCTTGGTTTGGATTATCGGGCACTCCTACCACCTCGGCAGTTGGGATTATCCGGGGTCAAGGCGACCATTCGCTGGATTGGTATTCGAGGCATGATGTGGAGTCGGATGGTGCTGGAACTTCGGAGGTGCGCAGCGCTGGATAGGCCTCCAAGCGTGGCTGGTATGCATGCTGGAGGTAACGATCTGGGGCACAGGCCTATGAAAGGATTGTTACGGAATGTGAAGTTGGACTTCCTGAGGTTGCGGTTGGAGTCCCAGGTATGGTTATTGTATAGTCCCACATTGTGGCTAGGACTACTTGGAAGGGAGCCAGATCTGTGGAGAAGCTCAACAAAGCCAGTGTGAATAGGTGGTGGGGGGGTTTGTGGCTAGGAATGATGGCATAGTGGTGCGTCACTGGGAGCTGGAGGAGGATACCTGGGGGTATCTCCGGAGGGAGGGGATTACTTTGAGCGATATTGGGACAGATTTGTGGTTTCTTGGGCTACAGGATAGGGTACAGAGAGCACTTTGAGTGTGGAGGGGCGCACAGACGTGAGGGATCCCGCGTGTGCACTGTGGCGGTTGAGGTCTGGTGGAAGGTAGAGTCCTTGGTTAATTATGGTGGGGGGCACCCAAGTTGGTGGGGTCCCCATTAAGGTGGTGAATGGTGTAGGCGCCTGAGGCGGTGCTGTGCTGCTAGGGGCCACTCGGTGCTGTGCTGCTAGGGGCCAGAGTGGCATGATGGTATTGGTCAAGATTGGCGATGTAATGGTGATGCAGACTTTACCTTCCGGACCTGCAACCTAGTTGCTTGGGTTAAACTGTTGGTTGTGTTAGGGATTGTGTTATTATGTTAATAAAGGGTTAATGTATATGTTATGTAGCCCTGTTATGGGGGGGGGTCATGTAAATGGCTCCCACAAAACAAGCTATGGCGCTAACCTGTAGATAACAGAGAGGATCCTGAGCCTTCGCTATGTGGAAGAGTGAGGATACTAATAAAGTTGGCAGTGCCTCCACCCAGGACAGGGTCTCTGTTAGCAGAGGGGGCTCCCTTCCTGGGACATTAACCAGAAGTAATAACAGCAATATAAAACAACATCTGAGGAACCACTACACCCAGCATGCAACATTAACCATTGCAGCTAAATGAACACACCAGTTAGAGTATTTGTAAGCTTTATATCGCAAAACAGTAATAACAATATATGCCATCAATAAACAGCAATGGATACATATATCAAGCACATAGCAGAGTCCTGAGGAGAATTGTGCACAGATATACCCGGGTATATATATATAGTCTATTACTACAAATACCTCCAGTACTGACCAGTGTCAGGATGAGTTGCAGAGGCCTCTGGAGTTGATTGTAGCAAAGATGTCCTGATGAGATGATCCTCAAAACAGCTAGGAAATCCTCCAACCGACAATTGGGCTGTGTGTGCTGTGATCCTGTATTGCAGGGATGCAGGCAAAGTCTCTGGAGTTCAGGAACAATCTGTCTGCGCTACCACTTAGACCCTAGCAATCACACTAATCTGCCAATGCAACCGGACCTCTGCTACCTATGGGCCATCGGATGCCTAACCTATGCTAGATGTAACAAGACAGAGGATGCAGATCAGGAAAGATAACTGAAAAGGGCAGCACACATATATATTTGTGTATATAGCTCATACACTGACTGTAGGTATACCCCAAAGTGATCTCTGATAAGATCTCACATATACCCCAATAATACAGAGGGAATTATTATAATACTGCACTACACACAGACAAGGCAGTCAGTGTGTTCTGGAAGGCATGCAGAGGCACCTATCCTGGCTGAGCACATGTTCTCATCTCTGTCCCTGTACCCCCTGCAATCCTCTATATCCTGATGGGGTTTCCCAAGCCACTATCAGGGGCAGGAAAACTTCAACAACTTTATTTGCTATTTACAAAGTTACACCTCAGCAAGCAGATAGAAAAAGGCAGATCCCTACAGTTATGTGGATGTTATTTTATTTGTTAATTTATTTTAGGTGTATATTATTTTATATATAAGTATATGTTAATTTATTTTATTATATATACACAGTTATATTTGAAAATTGTTATTTTTGGCTATTTTATTGTTAAATAAACATGTGCTTGCCAGGCATTTTAAGTGCAACAGGTTTCAGTGCGTTATTTGGAGGATTGTAGGGAAGGGGGGGGCTGGCAAGTGGGGTCGGGTGGTTTTATATGTGGGGGGAAGATTTGGGCAAAAAGGTCCAAGCTACCCTAGTCAAGTGGTAAGGCAAAAAAATATGGAAATATGGAAAATTAGTGTGAAACATTTCTGCCTGCACTCATGATATTAACTTTGTATGCCTAACTCGATGTTAGGCTGCACTATCTGTGCTAGAGAGAAATAATAGAAGGTGTAATTTTTGACTTCTAAATTTGACAGTTGCCAGCTTAAAATGCCAAAATGTCTGTCATGCTGCTTCTTTAGCTTGCACACATTAAGTCACTGACATAAAACGTAAACAGATAAGTAGTTTCCTGCTAATAAAAAACACAATGTATTATTTACAGTATTTATTAAAAAATGTCCAGAAACCATAAGGCCTTGTTCACACTAGTGTGCTGCAATAATAAATGCATATTGTGTGCAGAAAAGTGTTAACTCAATGTTCAACAACACACATGCATTGGTGCTCTTGCAATTTATTGGTAATGGCACCCATACACATTGAATGTACTGCTGTGCAGTCATGTGTTGCACCTTATAAAAAATCAGCATGCACTTCATTGATATGCAATATGTTGCATTCGGGAACCTATTCACATGAATGGGCTCTTGACTGCAAACAGAAATGCATGTGCATTTAGTAAAACAAATCACATCGGTATAGTGTTAATTCTTTACAGTTTTCATAGAGTTGAATTGCCTTTGAAAATATTTTTATAATGTTTCACACTGTTCTAGGATTACAGCCTTGAACTACAATCATCCCTCAGTGACAGCTTGACAAACCTGCTTCAGGTAATGGATTGGCTTCTTTTATAGCAATGCATTTTTTTTCATTTTAAACTTTACAATGCCATTGTCTGTTATCATGCTTATGTAAGTACCTAGCAGATAAATTGGTTCATTGTATCCATTTTACAAAGTCACAACTTTCACCTGTGGTGTAGACAGAGGTATAAAGAATATAAAGAGACAATTGACATGATAATTAAATGTGCCATGTTCCCCCTCGCTATAATGTTGGATGAAAATGCAAAATTTGGTGGTAATGGTTTGTGATGAAGGGGGTAGAAGTTAGATTCTATAACTAAGGCTAAGACCATGGTGACATTATCCTCTTTTTGGTCTGGTCAGATCTCAGAGAAAGTTGAGTAACTCTTACACAGTTCTTACACAGTTCTGCAGCATCTTCTCCCTAAATTTGGACTACCTGGGATTTCCATTGATGGACAGGAATATGAAAGCAAAATATCCCGCAAAATATGACAAATAATAAAATATCATTTAAAGGTTTTAACTATCCAGGTAAAAGAGGACTGTTTACTTAGGCAATATGCAAGCTGCAATATCTGGCCTGGTCATAAAAATTCTTTGGTGTACTGACCCAATATGAGGATACAGCTTAGGTGTTCAGGTAATTGTCACACAGTTATCCGCATGATTGTTTAAGCTGTGTGACTGACAGTACTGAAACCAGAGGATTGGATTTACATCCAGGGAATTAGTATTCTTTACAGTGAATTCAGCAATGACACTTCCATCATTTTCCAGTGGTTAGTTTGCTTTGTGAATAATCTTTGGCTTAGATTGCTATGGACAACCAATTTCACTTTCTTGTACTGTTAAAAATAATTCTTTTTTATTATTCATGGCTGCAAAACCAAATATAAAAAAATATTTTTCTATGGTGGTAAAAGTGCTTTCAAACTATAAAAAGCTATTCAATTACAGCACCAGAATGGAGATCTGCTACACTCCTCACTCGCAAAGATGGTCATGGTGTCCAGCGGTCCAAACCAGAAAGCAGTGGTCAGGACTAGGTGTGACCGGCTACTGATGGACAAGTTACAGGTTCAGCTTTACAGGATAATGTCCCTTGCAATATTTTCTCATCCCACTGTAGTGCAAGCATCCACAGTCTACATATAGGGGATATTTTTGAGACTTGGCACCTGGTCCAAGGGAAAAGGTAACTGATGCAACACAATATTAGTTTAAAGTGTATACACATAAAGACATTAAATACAATTTACCTTCAAATCACTATTTATTTATTACCGTACCAGTCTTCCTCAATGACCAAGAGTAAGGATGCAGATAAGGACCCTTTGCCTTTCCTCTACATTTTCCAAACCACTTACTTGTTCAGGGACATTGGCCCTGATTTATAAAAGCTCTTCAAGGCTGGAGAGAATACACTTTCATCAGTGAAGCTTGGTGATCCAACAAACCTGGACTGAATCTGGTCCGGGATTCAAAACATTTGCTAGCCCCCATAGTGGTAATCCCGAGTGTGAATCGGGGGGGGGGGAGCACACTCGCTTAAACCTTAAAAAAAAAAAAAAAACACTTACCTTGCTCCATCGGCATCCCTCGTGGTCCTGCTGGTCCCCAGAGGTCCTGGGGACACGTCCTTCCTCTTCGATCTTTAGCCGCGAACTGCAGAAACGGTCGTCGGGGTTCCAATAATTTTGTGTTGGATTCAATACAAAATACCTGTATTGAGTCCATTACAAAGAAAACTTCATATATAAAATATATATATATACTTTTATTATATTATACATGATACTGTGCATTTATATTACGTTTAACTATTTTTTTATTATTTTTTAACAGATTTTTGTGTTGTTATTAAAGTTTATTAATACATTTATTAAATATAGAACCTATTTCGGTGAAATATTCCTAAGAATAATAGCCTACAATGTAAAATAAATTCCCATGCAAAAAGCATTACATTTAAATACGGAGAGAATTAGAACTCTAGGGGGGCTAGGAAATAGCAAATGACTGTGAAGAAATCCATTCCAGATTTGCTGGATCCCCCAGCTTCACTGATGAAAGTGTATCCTCTCCAGCCTTGGAGAGCTTTAATAAATCAGGCCCATTGATTTAGAAAGTACTTAAGCCAGGAAGACTTTAGGAAACTGCAAACAATAGAAATCCCAGTAATGACATGTTTACTTTAATTTTCTTCTCTGTCCCACATATACAGTATGTAAGGGAGAAGCTTAATGTTTGCTAGGGATAACACTCAAGTCGCTTTAAAGATTTTCTGCCCAAAACATGACCTAGCATGTATCTCACAACTACAATTAAAAAGACGGTTGAAGGAAATGTTTTTTAAATGACACAACCAGTAAATGTCAGAGATGGAGGTATCTTATTCTTGTGGAACTTGCTACATGCAAGAAAACATCAATGCGGTACTAGGGACATTGTACTCACTGCAGTGTCATAATCTGTTTAGATGATTGACAGTGAAGATACCTGCCTAGCATATATCACAATCCTTCCTGCAGAAATGATTGACGGTGTGACTTAAAAAAGGCAGAAACTTTGTCTAGACTGATAAAACCAGCTATTCAGAAAAAGGATAACACTAATTCTACACATTATTCTAATGTTGTTCTGTCTTAAGCTTTATATAAAGGCAAGATTTATCCACCAGGGTAGAAATGCACTTGAACATGAACTTCTGTTTGGGGGTCATTGTCATAAAAGGTCACAGGAAACTCATTCACTGAAAGGTAAAAGAAAGTTCACCAACAAGATAGGGGTATGTTTGTGAATACAACACCTATTGTGGTAAAGCTGCTATATCTTGGTGCTGCTTTTTTTACCCCCAGGAAATGCTTGTTGAATTGCTGGTATGCTGATTTAAAGGAAATCATTTTTGAAAGCTAATGCATTGTAAAGAGGTTCTTGTAGGGTCAACAGGTTTTTTTTATATAGTTGTAAAAAATATACTTAGCTTGAAAACTAGAAAAAGAATCCAGCACCCACATCTAAGAACAGGTAAGCTGCAATTTATGACATGTAGGGTTTTAAATACACTTTGAGAGAATGCTATGTTAGTTTATCTCAAGTTATTTTAGTTGTTGTAGCAGACAGATCAGCTAAACCTTCATACTGAGATTCTCTCTTGCAGTTTGAGTGCAATTGTATATAGATTACTACAGGCTGATCCATGTCAAATTCAAGCTCTTAAACTATATATTCCTAATTATTTATTGAATAATTAACTGTACATTGATACATTTTTTATACTTGCCTGAAGATCAGTTTTAAAGCTTAAATCTGTGTAATCTTTTACTTAAGTATTAACAGCCACAGAGAAAATATATTCACCATAAAATCAAACTCACCTTGTGATATCTCTGACATTATAACTGTGCTGCACATAGCCTGTGTGGTGAGCTGAGCTATGGAAGGGACCCAATAGACCCAACCACTATGGACTGCTCGCAGAAATAGTCAATTGGAAAGATACAAGGTAAGGTAAGATATAAAGGGTAAGGTCCCTAATTGTATTGAGTGTAATAGTGATTGAGTTACCAAGCCTGGTATGTAAACATACAATTATGAAGAAAAACACATACCTTGAACAGGCTGATACACAATTATGCACATTATGTAAAAACTGCTATGGATTGATACCATTCTCTGAATCTTACTGATCAGTTTGAGCTTTGCTGATGTCCCCTGAAGAAGCCAAAATGGCGAAACGTGTCAGGAACCGAGCATCTGTTGATTATGGATCATTGTGAATATAATGACTTGTAAAGATTATGGTGTATTTTACCTTGAGTAGTTGAACTTTGTTTAGTGTACCAACTCTTAATACATTGACTTAATTGAACTTATTGTTGCCGGAAAGAGCCGTCTTTTTTGCTTTTTTTAAGGAATGGTAGAAGCAGTGACTGGTCTTTTTTACAGAAAGCTCCTGTAATATTGCAATATTTTAGGCTGGATCTGGAAAAAATACACAAAGTCTGCAAGCATTATGTAAGAATAAACAGGTCTTTTATATAGATATAATAAATATATATAATAAATATATATATATATATATATATATTATATTATATATTTTTATATAGTATTATATTATATATTTATATTTATATAATATTTTTTGCTTATCCCAGAGTTCAGCTTTAAAGAATGTCACACTGCAATGTGAATAGGATCATTCCAAATGCGCCTGTACACTATCTTATTCTGATCCCAGAGAGTTTAATCAACACTGTATACAGGACTGGCTAAGATCCATTCAGTTTGTGTTGAACAGAACTCAGTGCCAATAGCAGTAAACGAGTTAAGTGCCTAAAATGGAAAATTATTCTTCTCCATTGTGGAAAATATTCCTATACAAATCTAATTGTTTTTTAGACTGTGTTAAATGATTGTCACCTTCTATTGTTTTGTATGCACGCTAAAGATCTTCAATATGTGTTGTGGGCTTTGAAGACCTATTGTGGAAAGAAAATTGAAAGCATTAAGTGATTCTTAGGCGTTTATGACTCACAAAACACGTTAGCAAGGTGAAATAAAACCTGAAATGTCAAGACTGGGTGTTTCAAATAGGGCTTATAGGTCTATTTGTTCTAAGTTTTACAGCATGCATAAAAGGCTTTTAAACTGACTGACTATTCCTTTATTAGTATATGTATTAAATATAAGGTAAAAGAAAACAGAAAAAAGAAACGGTAAAAGAATCACATGACAATATCATTGCTTTTTATGGCAGTGGGAAGTTCGGGGGCAGCCTGACGGTTCATGCTCTTATCAGGACATTGGGATCCAATCTTTACCCAGTTGTGACAGCAGAGTATGATTGGTACTTTTGAATTTTTGGTCCTGTTCACAGGTTCAGAGACAATAAGTCACTATCACCCATTTGATTTTTATTTACAAATTTTATTGTGGAAATTATGTTACTTAGGATTGTCGATATTTCAGGCCCTGCTGGGTCCCTTCGTGTAGGTGGCGTCATAGGACCCAGGTAGAGTAAAATAGTATTTCCCACCTTCTCTAGAACCCCACTTGACAGAATGACAGGGGTGCAGATAGCTGAAATGCTATGTATTTGGGTCTAAATTTATCAATGGATGACAATTGCCTGATCCAGCTAACACCCATATCAGCACCACCACGTCCTAGCTGAAGTTACCAATGGAACAAAATGGTTATTTTACTTTGTTCACTTACTACCTTCTCCCAAAATAAAAAGAAAGTCTTTCACCCCACCTCTCTACCTCCTGTTAAACATGTATATTCAGACTAGCATCAATATGTTGTACTCTTTACATCACTCCAGTACATGCAAATTTTCCTATGTTTTATATCTTTATAAATGCTGCAAGTGCAGAAAAAGTTTTTTTCACGTGGCGTTAAAGTTGAACCCCAGGAAAGGTAAAACAAAATGCAAAATGCTACCCCCGCACTGCACATGTTTAATATCCATTTTTAGGGGGTATATAAAAAGGACTTTTACATAGCTTACTTAACCTCTTATTCCCCCATAGCAAGGGTTGATTGGGCTGGGGGTTTAGCATTCTCACTTCCATTGCATGGCTTTTGGTTCCTAATTGCAGAAAATTATATCAAGGGGAGAATTTGGCTTATCTAACATGCTATATGCATTTTTTAGCTATTAAAAATTGTATCCTGTACTAGATGTGTAGCTAATATATGAATGTCCACATCTTTATGGTCAGTGTTCACATTATTGAGCATTGTTTAATATGGTGTATCTCCTTCCTTTACTTCAATGAACATTTAATTAAAAAAAGTTATATCAAAGCCTTAGATCCACAGCTCAAAGAAAAGGAAGTGGGGGGACCAAGGAGCAAGAGAATAAGGTAAATAAAGTTTTTTAACACCCCCTAGACAAAGACCAGTATATAACCCATGCATTTTGGAGTACTGTTTGGTTTTTGGGTACTTTTCAAGTATTTATTTTTCTGTGTTTACTGTTTGTTTTGTTTTCTTTGTTTAAAAAAATGCATAAAAAAGTTTAAAAAATAATTCTTAAACTAATTATTTAAAATGGGCAGCAGTTCTAGTCTTATTCCAGTTTTCTTTTATTTGTTCATTTTTTCATTCCACCGCAGTAAATGTATGTAACATATAATAATACTGATCTATTCTCATGCACATTGTTAAATATTTTAATGTTTTATATCGTCTTTTTTAGGACGCATATATCATGGACACTGTGGTATGACTTCTAGGTCCCGAAGAACCACATTTGTTATAGTAAAACAATGTCAGTATGACAGCATTTATTGGGAAATTAACTACTATGCTCTTTTACTGGCGGCGTCTGGTGACTAAGCACTGAGCAAAGTATCCCAGCTCTAGGCTTGTATAAACCAAGTCAATTCTGCTGCAGTATGGCTATTGTAATTTATCCAAGCATGAATTTCAGATGCTAAAAGTGAGCACTGCATTCCAGTTTGTTAGTAGGATTTGTATCATTTGTTAGATGAAAATGTTTTCAGGAAGATAGTTCCCCATAGAAATAGGCTATTGTTTCCAAATATTTAGACTGCATCAGACTTTTACTTAGTTGTCATTGGAGCAATTTAATTACATGTGAGTAAGTAGACAGGTTCTTTTTATTATAGTACTAAAAAAAACTGTGTGATTATTTGAAATATGCACAAAAGCAAGAAAATACTATTAAATAAAAGAGAAGGGATGCAGAAAATAACATACAAAGAAGTATGCCATTTATTCCTATGTCTAGGTGCGACTGGAAATCTAATGTAACTATTCTTTCCTGCGGCTGAGCTCCATTCAGAGGGGCTCACTAAGGCAAATTAATACAAGACCCCCTGCAGAGGGCTGATGGGTCCTTTCTGTATTTAAATTGGTCAATCAGCTTTTTTTCAAATGTCTTTCTTAAAAAAAAAAAAAAAAAAAAAAAAAAAAATACTAAACTGCTTTACAGTAAAATGGGCAGAGTTGTAGCCTGGTAGAAGGGGAATTTAATGAAGTCCCTGTGGCAGGCTGCTGTTTTAATTTAGGAAACAGCCACAACAAAATCTCTTTGTTTAGAGCAAGAGCCATGCAGCCATAAAACATCTGCTGGGGTGTATTTAATTAAATGGCTCTTTGTTCGTTACCCCCTAATCCTCATAAACACATTTAAATGATATGCAAACACAAATACCAAGGTAACAGAACGCCAGAAAAGCGAAAGTTCTCTGAACATGTGCCAGCTGAAAAAGCTTGGCAGTTCCTTGACAACCGATGTCTGGTCAATGAGGTTAAAGGACACCACCGCGGGCAACCATAAAACTGCCCAAGCAGAGACCAGAAGACAGATGAAAGCTGGCAGTGCCAACTCTCCATGTCACATGATGTTTTACACTTGAGAGAGTCCATCTGCCTTATGCTGGCTCTATACAAAGTACAAGCAGGCTTATTTTCCACTGGCTATATTATAGAACAGTTGTTGAGAGTAACAGGGTAAGGGTCAGGAAAATACAAGGGGAAGGGTAACAGTATGCTTACTGAACTTTTAACATTTAAATCAAACCTTGGCTGATCCAAATGTTGCTTTAATGGTCATAAACTCAGATAACATCTTGGTGGACCATAAAATCAGACTCCAACCAAAGAAGTGACCAATACTTAGATAAATACCACAGTTGCCAGTGTTTACCTCTTTCTTAAACTTTTATAGCCTGTCTGTCTTTGGCTTCCACATTTGTCATTGGTCTGGAATAAGTAGGCATACAATGTACTCAACACACCTAATCTGTGTGCTTGTTCCAGGTCTGTCACTCAAAACTGTCTATGGGATGGACTGACTGACAGATAAGTAGAATTTCCATGAATAGGGTTTATGAATGGCAACATATATATTTCTTATATAAAGACCCAGTCACAACTAAGAGGTTAAGATAACTGAATCGAGGAGTTTTCTCCTTTAGTAAATCAGCCTCAAAGTATAAAGGTTATTTTGAGGGTTAGCATTAAGGTAAGTGTTAGGCTTATCATTAGGGTAGTGTTAAAGTTAGAGCTTGAATTGTGATTACCATTAGAGTTAGCAGTTTTGGCACACTAAAAGGTCCAGGATTGGTAAATTGAGCATCTATAACCTTCAGGAGGCCACATTAACCCTTCGTTTACCCTCCCCATTTTCCTAAATGCACTTTGCTGAACAGAACAATATCACCCAAATCTCACAATTTTTGTTAAAGCAAAAATTCTCATTTTGCTGATCTTTAACTGTGATGGGGAACTCAAATAACCTTCTTACATTTTCCTGTCTCTGCCGTTACACAGGTATAATGGGCCTGATTTATTAAAGCTCTCCAAGGCTGGAAAGGAGACACTTTCATCAGGTAATCTGGGTGATACAGCAAACCTGAAATGGATTTCCTAAAAGTCATTAGCTGTTCGTAAGAAAATGTTTTGAATCTTGGACCAGTTCCATTCCAGAGAGCTTTATTAAATCAGGGCCCATGCATGAACTATGGTGCATCACTTTGTGCAATAGCCAAAACAAGCTTCTAATTGCTAATTATCACAGCATCCCTACACTACTTATTTATCACAAATTATCTACATGTATGCGATCCCTCTAGGAAACTATCTAACCAGGCTGCTGACCAGTAAATGAGTAAATCAAACTGAGCCAATTGCAATTTCTTTTTAATCCAATGCAGAATCACAAAATGTAATTTGGAGCTTTTGTCTTCCTCAAGCTATTTGCGTGGCAGGTAATTTATCCAGAAATACAATATTTTTTACAGCGAAGTCATTATTCATTTTCCTGGCAAAACTTCAATGGTGTCAATGCTAATACTAAAAGCCATTAAGAAATCTTTTGCCCTGGCATTAGCTGTCATCTCTCACATTTCTCTGGCTTATTCACTGCATGGGCTTTTGGACAATGCCAACCAGGGAAACAGAGGATCACATTTCGACCCTGACATAATTCTGCATACGGGAGATACGAATGTACGCCAAATTCCAAACCCGGCTCATGTCCGTCACAGCCATAGGTGGGACTTGTGGCACCGAGCCAAACACTTCTCAGCCGGCTAGGATAAAACTACCTTCCAATGTACCAACAGGGATTGTAAATGAGAACTGCCCATATCCACAAAGAAGTAATCAATGCACTTGTTACTTGTTATTTATTAATTACTGTCAATAAAATCAGCCGACCTGGGAATTGTCACTCAAAAAAGTCCTTATGGAGATTTATTAGGTACCAGGGCTGGAGACAGAAGGGGCTATGAAAACTAAAGGCAGTTTACATAAGGGCCTATTCATTCCTTTGTGCACGGCCCTAATACATGCACTGCAATGCACTTTTTTGTGTGTTAAAGAATGCTGTCTCATTTGGAATGAGCCTCATTGCTGGAAAAGACTCAACTGCAATCTATGTTTTTTCTGCGACCTGCATATTTGCATTGGGTGCCAGTTAACATTAATGACAATGCACAGCTTGCATTGCAGTGCACCATGATCAAGTACATAGTACCACATGTGTAAAGCTGCGTACACACTTCCAATTTTTATCGTTGGAAATGAACGCTGAACGAACGACGAACGATCGATTGGTCAAAAAACGTTCGTAAAAAAAGTAACCAATGACGCCGACGAACGAGAATAGTCGCTGGAAATGAACGACCGGACCAGCGGATCGGATTGGACGACGATCGTTTACCATCTATCGTGTGTACGGTCGTTCATTGATCGTCCATGGTCTGAGCATGCGTGATGAACGAACGTTCGTTCACTTCCTGTCGTGCACGTCACTTCCTGTATCGTCCAACGATCGTCCAACGATCGCATCTATTGTGTGTACAATATCTGCGAACGATCGTGTCGTTATCTGTATGTACAGGATCGGTGCTATACGATCGTTCGCAGATATCGTGCAGGATCGTTCGTCGTTCGTTTACCAACGATATTAATTGGAAGTGTGTACGTAGCTTAACTCTAGTGTATTTGATGTGAATGAACTCTAAAAGTGAACCTCAGTCTTTAGCTTGATTTAGTAGCTGTTATTTCCATTATGAGTAAAGTAACTAGCTCATTTTACTCTATGGTGCATAAGCAGCATCTATGGACACTCTGGTGGTTCCTTAACTAAGCAGATGCTGCCAAACCCACCCGATAAATATATATTGCTTTCAAGTGTGTAAGAACACATGACACTTCCCCAATCTACCCTAAATGCAGTGATTTTAGTTTCTGAGTGCCAGTTTGGATACAGGGTAGGGTTTTCTATGGTTCGGTATCCCGTTTCTTTATGAAAGGTACTTGATATGTCTTTAGCTAACCCCAAAACAACTAGTTTGGAAAAAACAGAATCGCACAACCAGGCTTGACTAAAGTCAAGATGATCCTATTCAATATATAGAAAGGACCAGTTACTTGGAAATTTCATGAAACAGAATCCTTAAGTCTCTTAACGTGACACGTTTCACCTTACTGGCTTCCTCAGGGGAGTATGAGGTGGGTGAACCAGTGGGTTAGACATACATTTGTCCGTTAATTGGAGTAAGGATTGTACTGCGGAGTGCCGCTTGCTTTAGGTTGCTTACATGGGAATTATTCCAGCTTATATTATTCTATACCATATCAGATTTTAAATCTATATCAAAGATGTGAATTCTCGTGGGAGAGGTCTTGTAGTTATGCTGACCTAGGTCAGAATATATCCCAGTCTCTTTCAATAGATATTAATGGAGGACCTATAGGTGACTCTGCTGTCTCCACAGTGTTAAGCCTAAATATAAGCCTTTGGGTATGTATGAGTAACAGACCTTTATGAAGCTCTGCTGTGTTCACGTTGATTAGACCTCTTATATGAATACATTTGGTTAGATGAAATTCGTTTTGAAGTGCTCCCAGGGCTGACCTCCGTCAGTTCGGTTTGCATTGGTTCTGTGGTTTAATTGTGGCCAATTGCCAGGCCCGTGAACTGTCACACAATGGTTCTGGGGCTAGAGTGTCACATAGAAAGAAAAGTGTGGAAATGTTTGCTTTTTAAGGGCCTATTCACAATATTGCAAATGTGCACCTTCCCACATACGTGTTGTATTGTTGTGCCATTTATTTAGACATAAAATGGCAATAAACTGTGATTTTTTTTTTCTCTTGTGGTCAGCTGATCTAATGCATCACATATTAATATGCAGCATATTGTGAATGCATTATCCCAATGACCCCCTAATTTCTAGTTTTAGAGAGAAAGTGGGAATATTTCCCAGTGGGTCACGGTCTGCACCAACCCTTTCCCACTCTATCCAAAAAAAAGATGACGTGTGTGCCTGGCAAAGCTTGTTCCAAAAATGCACTAAATAATTCTAATGGATAGTAATTGTTTTATTAAGGGCTCATTCACAGTCACATCACAATGCATAGAGAACACATGTCCTCTGATATGCTACAAATAATGCTATTTTAGTGCACTTTCATAGGATTTTAGAAAGGTTGTGTGCGATGTCATTTGCTTTTGCGCACTGCAAAAAATGGAACATGTCTTCTTTTGTTTTAAACTTTAAAAGTAAAAAACTGCAAGCAGGCATGTTCTTTACAGGTGATGTCCCAATAACAAACGTACCTGCCTAGCCTCGCTTCATCCTGGCTACCAACATCTTTACCAAATCTTTTTCCAGGTTCTGGTCTTTGGGCATCTTGATTGGCCAGGCCAAGATGCCATAATTCATGCACATGAGTTAATTTATTGCCAGCAACCGGGGATGCCAAGATGGCAAACTGAGCTGTCTCAGTGTAGTTTACAGAAAATTTGCAAACAGGCTGATAAGTTTGTTTTATTGCAGATGGGATATTGCCTGTCCCTTCTGCAACAAAGAGCCTGCCAGCTTACAATTTTTACTTGTACTCAGGGGGGTTCCTGGGGACCTGAAAGTTATTTCAAGAGTTCCCTCATGTTAAATACATTGAAAAAGTTGCTCTATGCTATTTCTCATTGCTCCTTGCCTGGTAGCTATATAAATGGATGTGTAGGGTAGTGAGCGAAGAGCTGGGCCAGCATAGACAGTAAGTAGACACTCCTAGAAGATAGGCTTATAATGTTGCAGAGGTTTAAGCTGGGAATCAACATTTCCTGGAGTGGTTTAATTTCTTACGTTTCAAGGCACATTGTAGGTGAATAAAATGTGTATGTAAAGGAGAAATGCTGCAATTAGGCTGGGCTTTTACCTGGAGTTGGTTGCAAAAAGTGTGTCTTTGACTCTTTCCAACTCAATTCAAAACACTCCAATTTTTAAATTATTATTATATAAAAATAACTAGATTAAATGGTATTTTTGCAATAAAACATATACAGTACATTTCCACGACTATAAACTGCAATATCAAAATTCTGTTTATGGAAAGGACGTCATCAGTTGATGGGTTTATGTCCTGTGAATGACCCACTTGATATGCCATTCTGCTGCAGGAACCGGGGCCCACTGACCTGCGCTTACATCTCCCACATGGCACAGAACTAATAGAGGACTGTATGAAAGCCCTGCAGCCAGGAAGTAAAAGGCATAGAGCAATCATGGCGTCGTTTATTCACTGCACAGTTCTGTTCCCTGTTTGTGTGTCTGGTTTGTTTGCACAAACAAGAGGTTGGTAAACATTACATCCAGGCAGGAGGTCACATATCAGGTTACTGTACAAATATCACCATGCATACCCAGTAGTAAAATTAAATATATAAGTAAAGGTGTATACACTAGCAGATCATAAATATATATTGTACTTAATAAATCTTCACTTTTTATGATGCAGATGCTGGGTGTTATCTTTATTGCATTTAAGAAAATGCTTTTGTATAGGGCTGCATGCTTCATGTTTAAAGCTGTTCAATATCATGGCAGCCAAGCACTTAGGCTACGTACACACTTGCAATGGTTCTCGTCTGATAATCAGCTCAGGGTCGATAGCAGACGAGAATCTGCCGTGTGTACAGCGCCCGTCGTCCATCGTCTGAACGACTGTCCTGGCAGATCCACGGACAATGGCCGACGACGAAAGGGAGAAAGCACAGCGGGGTGATGCTCCGTCGTTCCTCCCCTCCCTTCTCTATAGAGTAGAACAGTGTTGTATGTTCAGCACTCATTCATGCATCGTGCAGTAGTTTGTTGTTTAAAAGATTCGTGAAAGATCCTTTCCTACGACAATTATTGCACGTGTGTATGCTGCCTTTGTTTGAAAACAAAGCCAATATTCTAAGAGGGTCATGTGATGCCATGTGGCTGTAAAAGAGTATTTGAAGGGAACCTGACCTCAGACTTTTTAAAGGTAACAAAAAATGATCATGTCTGCATGCACTAACCTTTGCCTTCAAATTAGAGGCGTGCATTTGAACAAAATCTTCAGGGAAGAGCATGGATCCAAAATGAAAGTGGGTGAGGGAGATGAATGGATAGATGGAGATTCTGTACCTGTGGGCTTGTCTGCATTCAATTATGAAAATGACGTTTCCTAGACTCATGTATGGCTAAAGACTCATTATGCTTTGCTCACTCCTAAATGTCTAAACAGATATTTGCAGGCTGCTTCAATGAATTCTAGATTGTCTAACTATCTCACTGATCAAATATCTTAAAAAAACTTCTGAATATCTGACCTGGATTGTTTTAAGTTTTGACTCAGAATGTTAAGGCCAAAAGTACTTTTTGGAGGTCAGCAATAGCAGCCATCTCCGGTGTGTGGGCATTGCACCATGCTGATACCAGTGCATATGCCCCTTACACCTAAAAAGGTGAACAAATTAAAAAAATAAGATTTGGGTTTACAAAACTTAAACCAACAAAAACGCCAAAATATTTCATTCTGCACTTTACTAAAACAAAAGCCAAGATCCTTCTCGTTCATTTAAAATGCCAGGAGGCAAACAATTTACATGTTAACATTCGGGTTCCCAGCTTCAGTCTGCGTGATTGGTAACCAATATAGTAAATGAGCCTGTGATACTGAAAAATCTATGTTCCATACATACACATACAATCATTTATTAAAAAATGGCAATTATTATTATTTGTTGTATCTTTTCCCCCTGCTGTGCCATGTGTGTTGTGTATTGAGGGGTATTCCAATAAAATATTTTACCAGTTCATTAGGAGGGAACTAAGGGCTACATTGTTTACACCTCTCCAGGGCACAGGGGAGTGAATCTCAGGTGTACATCAGCATTGTAGTTGTCAACATTCCTTGAAAAATTGAAAGAAAATGTTTCTGCCTCAGAAAAAAATGGTGGTGGGTCCTATATATGAATCTGTCACAACAACTTCTATGTTGTAGGTAGCATGGGACAGTTTAAAAAATGGTTGGACTGGTCTGCAGAAAAATGGGACAATTAGCAAATATATAAAATGCTTGTTTCAGCAAGGCAAGTATCCTGCATGTTCATGGACCAACCAGCTGACATCCTTGGTGTGCATTGGTTCCCGTCCGATAATCGCCTCAGGGCTGATATTGGACAAGAATCTTGTGTGTGTAGAGTGCTCGTCGTCCATTGTCTGAATGACCGTCCTGGCAGATCCATGGACGACGAACAACCGTAATGCTGCTCCATCGTTCTACCCCTCCCCCATAGAGCAAAACTGCGATGTATGTACAGCACTTGTTCATGCATCGTGCAATCCTTTGTCGTTGGAAAGGATTGTGAAAGATCCTTTCCTATGACAAGGGCAAAAAGCCACACTTATAGGAAGAAAAAAAATCATTATTAAAATTCAACAGGCCTTTGATTGCCTTTAAAATTCTGTGGGGATGCAAAACCAACATAAAAAAGGTCAAATGCAGATCAGAACAAGGTCAGATGCACCTATCAATAAATTCTAAATGATCTTTAAAGCAACCTAATCCAAGGTCACAGACAAGTCAAAAGCCCATCAACATGGGGCCTAATCTCACTTGTCCATTCTGATGTCCAGAAGAAATCCTATTCTTTCCAGTATTGCTGGTTCATGTCAATATTCTGCATTTGTGTGTGAAAAAAAAAGGGAAACTCCTACATGCATGCTTTACCGTGTACATGGACCCAGCTTTAATGTTTTAAAGTACATGTGAACCGGACACTTTTTCAACAGGCCTTGCAGCTACATCCTAGACCAGCAGTCGCCAACCTTTCGGACCTCACGGACCACTAAATTCATAATTTTAAATCCCGACCATTAATATGAAGTTTTTTAAAAATATAAATACATTTGTAAAATAATGATCTTCCTAATGGTGCCTGAAGAGGACCGCGGAGGTTCTGATTCATTGATCAGCTCACGGTTAGGTAAAGTATTGTTATTATTACTGTTATCATTAGTTAAATTATCTTTGGTATTACCAAACAAATACAAATTATTTGTTTGCTTTTTCTCACTCATTATGGGTTTATTTCATTAGAATCCAAAGCTTTGTACACACATGCAATCATTGTCATTGGAAAGGATCTTTTTAACGACGGCACGATGAATGAACGAGTGCTGTACATACATATGGAGAGGGGAGGGGGGAGAACGATGGAGCGGAACACCACTGCGCTCTCTCTCCTGCACTTCCATTGAGATTGTTCGTCTTTCATCTTCTGTGGATCTGCCAGGTCCGTCGTTTGGACGACGAGCGTTGTACACACGTAAGAATATTGTCCGATATCAGCCCTGAGCCGATTATCAGACGAGAACAATTGCACGTGTGTACGAAGTCTTGGACCAGGGTCGGCAAAGTTTTATGGCCACTAGGCCATTTAAGGGGTGGATGGGAGCACAATAGGCCGGGCCCGCCCTAATGGCTCCGCCCACCACCAGGGAACATCCCCTGAAGTGAAATCCCTCTCCTCTGCAATGCATACGGAGGAGAGGGATTTACCTTCAGGGAGCGTTCCCTATTTACCACGGTGGCTATCAGCGCTGGCCACGGTAAATAGGGGAGCTCTGGCTCCGGTAGTTCCTAATGCTCTGGAGCCGGAGGTTCCCCTTGCATTGGGCCGGATAGGCCAGGGAGCATTAGGCTGGAACAAACTAGGTACAGCTAGGCTGTATCTGGCCTAAAGACCAGAGTTTGCCGACCCCTGCCTTAGACCAAACAAGAAATGATAATTATCAAAGTCAAACTATTTGATGCCAATAAATATAACAGGTAAAGAAAATACACAGTAAGGTCATACTTACCTAAAAAATCATCTGAGAAATAAACAAATAAAACAATCGGATGAAAATCGGCATTAGCGGAGCGGGGTGACTGTCGTAATGATGGAAACAATCCTGAAGCGCACAGCTCGGCAACAGTTGCCTCATACAACTTAACACTACACTGACGTCACGCTGCGCCTCCCTTGTCTTTCCATCTCTAGCACAGTTCGGGATTTTAGTGCAATATAAAGGCGAAAATTGTCAGAATATAGGATTTTATTAAAATATTATTTTTGTGTTATTATTAATAAAACATTTTTCTGTAGACCACTGTCTTAGAATATACCGGTACATGTGGATTATACATAAGAACCATTGTGCACTTTGGTCTGCTTTCATTGTCCAGTTTGATGTCTCCCGCAGTACCTGACTCGGCCAGTAGGCGGCGGGGCTCTACCTGCATGCTCTGTGTGCATAGCACTTCCCAGCAGCGCGTTGTCTTTGTGAGTCCGGAGGAACCTGCGTATATCTTGTAGCTGCACACACAGGACACAGCTGCGAGCTTGCTGGGGGTTTATTCTTATTATTCTACCTGAGGAGCCCATTGCTGAGGACACAAGGTGCGAGCTGCCTCCAGTCACACGGTAAGGACAGGTTACATTGACCAGGTGCTTGCAGAAGTGCAGAGGGGGAGGGAGAGCAATGTGAGTGCTATGAGCACTTCAGTGTCCATTGATTCCCTAAGGCTCAGACCTACCTGGCAACAGACCTACCTGGCACTGCCTACAATTGTGCTGCTGGGGGCAGCTGCTGTGATTGCCCAGGGCCAGGTACCCCCAGCTATGGAAGCTTTGGGCAAGGGGGTTGGACACAATGGCCCTGATTTATTAAAGCCCTCCAAGGCTGGAGAGGATACACCTTCATCAGTGAAGCTGGGTGATCCAGCAAACTTGGAATGGATTTCTTCAAAGTCATTTGCTAGATCCTGGACAAGATGCATTCCAGGTTTGCTGACTTACCCAGATTCACTGATGAAAGTGTATCTGTAGCTTTAGTAAATCAGGCCCAATGTTGCTGTTTTGTATGAGCGCTGAATGCTATGCAGGTGACCCTCATTACACAGGGATCCTATCTATTCACAAGGTTATCCTATAGAAAGCTTGTATTGGTTTAGAAAGCTAAATTATTATAATGTATTCCCTTTATTATACATTGTGCAACTCAGGGAAAGTTAACCCTGCTGCAGCAATGTGCTGTGCATGACGCACGCTGCAACCTTTCTTTAGTAACCCCTGACTTTCCAGTGTTCTCCTTGCAACTGGTGACTTTGTATGATTGCTTGGTGGCCTTCTGGTCACCGGTGACATCATCATTCTAGATTCTAGTAGTAATGGATTCCCCTTGAAAATATTGCCTGCTAAAAACCATAAAAGAGATTAATGTTAGGGCCCCCCCATGTGCTGCCCCCCATAACAATTTCCAGTTGTCAGCCATGTATTGCTCTTGCATACAATGGCTGCATTGGGTTAAATCAGTTGTAGATGGGTCATGAATTGACAGTAATGACATAATAAAAATATTCTGTACTCCTGTAGTAATTATGGTACATGTGTTCTCACCTTTTCATTTTTATTTATTATAAATAATTGTAATTTTCCCGTGATGTGACCCATTCCATGCTTGTGTAATCGTGGGGTTATTATACACAATTCATTGCTTCTGAGAAATTTTCAGCAAATTAGTTTTTATGTTTCTTGTATCAGCATTGAGTTTACATTTTATAATGTCTGTATTACAAGCTGCGTAGGAGTAAGTCTTTTCACAAGTGACTAGCAGACAGCATACCAAGGTCGATTTATGAAAATAGAATTTTTTTCCCATTCACAGCCATGTAGAATTCATTGTTCATTTCCTAAAAGAGATAACAAAAAATCAGGTTTCTTTGGGTAACATATTTTATTCTAGGATTTATATATTACCCCAGAAGATGGGGCAGGGGGTATTAATGCTTGCTTCTAGCTGGGGCTGTGAGAAATGTCCCAATCGTCATTTATATCTAGATATTGGTGCAGAGGACGAGCATGTGTATCCAGCAGAGAAAGTGTTAAACTTCAGCCTCAACAGGCCTAATACCTAGATCCTGGATTTCAAGATCTAATTAGATGCATGGAAACTGAACAAATTTTATTATAATACTTATGTATCTTTTCCCTTTTAAATGTGAGAATATCTCTTGTAGTATGAGTTACGGCTTTTATTATGTCATGTGAAGTGTAAAAATCATTTATTACAGTGGTTGTGTGTGTTCCTTTTTGTGTTATGATCAGTTATACAAAACCAGTAAGGTCTGAAAAAATGTCATTACATATAATATATATATATATATATATATCCCTATTTAATGTACAGCGCTGCGTAATATGTTGGCGCTATATAAATCCTGTTTATTATTATTATTGTTAATATTAATAATAATGTGTGTGTGATTGTTGTCCTTGCCTCGGCAGGACATATACTAAAAGTGTATTTGTCAACGTAGGTCCTTGTTTGTATCCCTGTAATGTTCACTGTTCTAGTAAGCAGAGTTTCTCATCCAGGGTTTCTCCAGTGGTTGCTTGTAGTTCCATGAGAAATTTGTGCCTCTCAGATCAGTTTGTGGCTCCAATCATCTTTTTTGCTATCTGTAAGTGTGGCAGCCTTCCCTCTGGCCAGCAATGTAGGAGGGATTGTTCTCAATAACCACCAAGCCAATGAAATATGAATATAGTATTTATAGAAGGGGTTCCCTGAAGACCTGATTTTTTTTCAACGGGTTCCCCCATGGTAAAAGATTGACACACTATAGTAAAGAGAGTGTAGAATGTGTAAAGGTAAAATGCATCAGTATGATGTAAAATGTTAACAACCAACGTTACCCCTTATACTTCACTATTTAGTTAATAGCTATGAATACACATGGAGCTCTTCTTTTAGTTCAATACAACTCCAATAAGTTCATACTTTACTGCTTCTTCCTACAATGCAGGTCAATGATGGTTGACTACAAATCATTCACTGCCTTTGTGGTTGGTGTCTAATTTATATATCCCTAAGGGTTGGTGCACAAGTCACTACATATGGAATACCATGTATTGGTGACTTTTGCTGTGATATGTTTAAAAAGGAAAAAGAAAATGCACACGTTGCACTATGATAAATTGTTGCTTTTTTTCTACAGTGTATGCCAATGCAGACCTTACTGTACAGTACAAAACAAGGCTTTCAGTCTTGTCCATGGGGGTCAAATGGAATTGTCCAATACAGCCCAAGCATGTGGTGCGGGCAAACCCTAAAATAAAACTAATGTGGTTGCAGGGACACCCAACCCCCACTAATAATTCCCTAATTAAACTAAACTAAAATGCAAAAAATCCCTAAATCTGCAGTTACCTGATTGGGTCCCGAACCTTCATTTGTACCTCTTTTTTTTTTTTTCTTTCTTTTGGAAAACCGAGACCATTAATTGATTACAGGGCTTTCCGCACATACTATATGTTTTATGGTCCCTGTGTTCTGTACATACCCTATGTATGTGGTTGACATTTCCACATCTAATTGCCTTAAGATATGGATCATAGTGGCAGACCAGGTATTACAGGATGCCTATACTTGGCTTAGGGCAGTAAACTGGTATCTGTAATCTCATGACATTTGCACATGGTTGGCTTATTTGCATTCATCACATTGCCAACTCTTGCTTCAGCCTATTTATTAATCACGCCTGTGGTTTCAAGTTAAGAAACACAATTGTATAAGTTCTTACAACTAGGATTGTTACAGTACTGATGTAAGTTCATACTGCAACATAGTGAGTGTGACTCACTGAACTGGCCATTGCAACTAAAGCTACGTACACACGGCAGATTTTTATCGCCCGATAATCGGCATCGGCCAAATATCGGGCGAAAATCTGCCGTGTGTACAGTCGGTGTCGTCCATCGTCCGCACGACCGACCTGCCGGATCCACGGACGATGGACGACGACCGATCCTAATGAAAGGGAAGGGGGAGAGCGCGCAGCAGGGTGCCGCTCCGTCGCTCTCCCCCTCCCCTCTCCATAGAGCAGAACGGTGCTGTATGTACAGCACCGTTCATGCATCGGGTAGTCCCTTGTCGTTGGAAAGGATCGTGAAAGATCCTTTCCAACGACAAAAATTGCAAGTGTGTATGCAGCTTAAAAGTGCCGTATTGGTTGCAGGTTGAATCATTATTTGATGTGTTGTATTTCTCAAGGTTTCAGTGAGAAATTTCTCTACCAAGATCTGACCACTTACCATGGCTGTCCCCTCATTGTCAATTTTATTTCCTGTCTCTCTCTTGATTCATTCGTTTTACATTCTGGAGCAGTGTTTCTCAACCATGTTACCATAAATAAACTCTTTAAATAATTTTTAGGTCTTTAGGTAACTCAATGCTTTATTCCCTATATCCCAGCACATTAGTGTGGTGGTCAGTGGGAAGAATGGTACTTACCGATAGCCAAAAAGATCATTGGTGTCAGTTAAACTCGCCGGAAAGTAACATATTGCTCAAGGAACCCCTAAGAACCCCTGGAAGAACCCTAGGGTTCCATGAATCCCTAGTTGAGAACACTGTTCTAGGGGATGTAGCTAGAGAAGAAGATCTGCTTGGCTTGTAATGACCGTCAGGAACCCTGGTGGGAAATCCTTGGGAAAAAGTGTAACAACCGTTAGCACAAGAAGAATTTGTTTCCAAAAGAGACTCAGAGGTGCTTTGTCATTTCCACCTTTACTGTATATGGAGTTTTTAAAATGTAAATGCCAAAATTAGGTGGAAAGATTAAAAGCTTAGTGTAGTACAGTTTTTTTTTGTCAGTCCATTAAGGGACAACTGAGAAGGAAAGATGGTCAAAAGGATTTTATATCAAATGCTGGACAGTTTTGAGTCTTGGATATAAGAAGTCATTGCAATAGTCAACAAGCTATGTTTGTTTTGGATCATCATGTTGTATATACAGTGGGTGAGCAAAATAACGCCTAATAATACCTGGACCTTCTCAAAGGGTAGATAAGCCCTTTTTCTGGGAACTGCTTCAAGCTATTATGTAGGGCAGGGCAAAATAACGTAATATACATTGGTTACCTGCTCGTAGTGTTAATCTGCCTTCTTGATAGTCACCCAAAATGACCCGTGACCTGTCTACTGTTCTCAGCCTTATTGGGGAGTGAGGTATATTCCTAGCCCAATTTTTGTTGTCCTGTGAGCAGGACACACATCCACTTTATCATGCAGAAGTGGTATTGTCTACTATTATTTCCCACTCCTGCCTCAACCACTGACTTGGCACCACCTCGCATTGCTGTACCTTTCCACAGTTTTAATGTGGCCCTCCTGGTGGAGAGAGAGACTAGTTGTAGTAAAAAAAAGGTGGAGCACCAGAAATGCTGCTGATTGGGAAGGTCATCCTAGGGCCCAGAAATTTAGCTGAAAAGCTGGAATTACTGGAATTAGCGGAAGACTTCCCATTCAGGCTATACTTATTGTATATCTAAAGGATAAGCATTGTCATTTTGAATGAAGAAGGGAATGGTTAAAACCCATTTCTTATTAAGGAATTTCCTTTCTTTTCCTATAAGTGAGGAGATCTCCTAATTAGATTGTGACATTGTTCTCCCTAATAAGGACAGGGAAACTGACAATAGTTCCCATTTCTCACCACTCTATCCACATGTGTAGCTTCGTATACAATCCAGAAATACCTGGCTGCCAGGAATAAATTCAAAATTTAATAGCGGATAATTACATCTTTCTGGCCTGTTCAGCTAAGATGTGCCAAGGCCCAAACACAGAAGAAGACCCAGGTGAACATGGTGGTTTCCAGTATCTTTTATGTTTATTATCATTATCATTATCTGGTAGCTGGTCTTTGGCCTTTCTTGCAGAAGGGAAAAGTAATGCCAGCTCACATTTTTTTTATACCTTTTAATGTTCTGCTTCAATTTTAAAATCTTAAAAAACAATACCTGCTACCTCCAAAAAAATAACAGCCTCCTACCCTATTGCTTAGCATAGACCCTCTGGTATCCTAATTTATACCACCTCTTCATCATGCCACTGCACCCAGCTCTCTAAAAGTCACATTTACAGAAACTAACCACTGCATTTTGGGAAATAGGGGAAGGGGGTTTATTTGCTTCTAAATGAAACTACACTTTTTTTTAACTCTTTTGCAGACTAGTTACAGGTCTTTTACAATTGTCTTTTTTTCTGCAGTAAAAAAAAAAACTTTTGTGAAGCAGAAATCCAATTCTTTATGTTTGCAGTTTGTTTACGCACTTTTTTTTTTAATTGTTAATACAGGATAACACATCAACAAAAACTGTACAATATTCACAATAAAACAATACAGGGGCATAAGAGAGGAGATGCGAATAGCATCACAATTAAGGTAAATCACATGGAATAAAAAAAAGGACAATTGCAGAGATTCAATAATACAATACAATATTACATACACGTTTAAGTATATAGATTGTTGCTAGAACTAAACAGAGAAGTAATATGGCTACATCAGGCAGTATTTTCCCAAGAAAATATTTTAAGTTGGTTGGTTGGAGGGACAGTGGATTGTATGGGAAAAAAACATAATACAGAGTATTTAATAAACCGAAAGGTTGGACAAAACCCTCTTTAACCTCCCTGGCGGTATTCCTGAGTGTGGCTCAGGGTGAATTTTCCATACCAAAAGTGTAAACTGCCTGTAAGTGGAACTGCCTGGTAGTTTAAAAGTCCTACCTGGTTCCCACCTTCCAGCGGTGCCCACAGCGTCCTCCAGCGATGCCCGGCATCTTCTTACCCTGGTGGTGCCGGACGGGCATCTGTGTAACCTGGCAATGCTCGACTGGCATCTGCGTCCCCAGCGTGTGAATGTTGGGGGCACCAGGCCAGGGGAAGCCGATGCCGGCCAGGCATCTGCTCACAAGTTTGTTTGTGGCTGGGAGTCGGGACCAAGTAGGAAATTTCAAATACCAAGTTTTTTTAAATGTACCGCTTTTACATTTAAAAATACTTAGTATTTATACTGCCAAGGAGGTTGACTAAGGAAAAATACCTTATGGCACAGGAAGGTGTTGTGACACTTTCTGCATACTTGAAATAATGCTAACATGGTGTGTGCTTGGCTTCGGAACCTTTGTCAGTTTGAAAACTTGGATGATCCCTATTTGCAGTGGGAATAATTCATTACATTTTTGTTATCATTTTAACCTTCCTACCTTCTCAAACCTAACCCTGAAATAAAATAATCTTCGAGAGATGTCCCTTACCTTGCCAGGCACTGATTCCACTTTAGCTAATCTTTAAATGAACTGGCTTTATTTTTCCTCAACTGAACCGGGTAATACAACGAAAGGAAACATTTATTATGTCGGGACAGCATTTTTTTTTTAATTGATCATTTTCTGTTGACATTGCAGCTTTATAAATTAAGCAGACAGTTTGTTGGATGCATTTTTGTGCAGTAAGCAGATAAACAGGAATGACTTGGCTCTGGGTCATCAAATTAGTGATTGTAGATCCCTTTTAATAACAGTTTATTTTGCATACAACTGAATCAGAAGGCCGGGGTTGTGCTTTGCCCCTGGCTGCTAAACGGGTTTTGCAGAACGCCCTTGTACTGTAAAATTTTATGAGCTCAGCAAGTCACTTATTCCACACCTCAAACCGACCCCGCTCTTATAAACTGCAGCTTTTTAAATCATTTATTTTATTCTTTGTAGTTAGTGAGGGAACATTACTTGGAACCATATTGCTTCCACATTTCCTGGCACAGAAATGCCTTGCGTGGATGCATGATGCAGCTAAGCATCAAATATAAAAAAAAATGTGTACACTGTCAACATGGTTCTAGTTGCAGGAAGGATAGTTTGTCTACAAGAGACTGCTAAGAAGGTCACTGTGTTATTTAAACTGCATGTTTGAGCAATATACAACAAGAGGAAAAAAATATGCAGTACATTCCTAAAACGCATGTTTCTGCCCTTCAAGTACAGAAAAATATCAGTTGATCCTGCCAATGAGGTTTTAAATCCTGTTTAAACTAATATTTAAACGAATAAACTAATAATATTTTAAAAAATGAATATTAATATTAATACTATTAAATTTATTTATAAATCACCAACATTACATAGCGCTGAACATTAAATAGGAGTTGCAAATGACAAACCTGCATAATGGACAAGCACAGATAATGACACACGAGGAAGAGAGGAGCCTGCTCTTCTAAATAGAGATTACAATCTAAAGGTGCGTACACACTTCCAATTTTTATTGTTCAAAATGAACAATGAACGACGATCGATTGGGCAAAAATCGTTCGTAAAAAAAGTAACCAACAACGCCGACGAATGAGGAAAGTCGTTGGAAACGAACGACCGGACCGGCGGATCGGATTGGACGACGATCGTTGACCATCGTTCGTGTGTACGATCGTTCGTTGATCGTCCATGGTCTGAGCATGCGTAATGAACGAACGTTCGTTCACTTCCTGTCGTGCACATAGTTCCTCTATCGCTCAAACGATCGTATCTATTGTGTGTACAATATCTACGAACGATCGTGTCGTTATCTGTATGTGCAGGATCGGTGCTATACGATCGTTCGTAGATATCGTGCAGGATCGTTCGTTTTCCAACGATAATAATTGGAAGTGTGTACGTAGCTTAAGAGCTGGGCACCATTAAAATCACAAGCATTGTTTAGCTCTGTCTAACCATACCTTAGCACCCCTCCCTCTCCATCGCCCTGCACATCCTTACATTGATTTCTTTTTTCAGCAAACAATACTGCTGAATGCACACACTGTGCATATGAAAAGGTATTCCGACCATGGACACGCTGCTGATCCTTCCTCCCAACAACTACCCCTGCAAAATTTTATCAGCCTGTCGATGAAACGTAATAAAGGTGGTTTTTAATTGCTGGAAAGAAAGAATCTACATGAACAGTGGGATATGATGAAGAGGGGAAGAGAAAGGTTAGGGAATAGTTTGGGTCTTTGGAATAGTTTGGGTAAATTTTACAAATTACCAAGTAACTACAGAAACGTTGGGCTACTTATTGCAGACTGATTAATGTATTTATATCCGACTCCACCATTTATTAGGTTGTAGCATCCCTGCTAATGCTTTGATTATATAGATTGCAGGATTTATTGGGTTTTGGTTATTTGCTTGATGCACAGACATCAGTAAGCTGCCGTATAATCTGTGACTGGTCGGGGCAAAGATTTGTGGCATGCGGAATAGCCAGAAAAACCGGCCTGTTCTTCTTCTCTTTTAAGTTTATATAGGAGTTTACAAAGTGCTAGATTCAGTCACGTCCGTTCTATGGCTTTGAGTGGAACTAAACCTAAAAATAAAAAAATGCAATTAGGCTCTTTATTGTAGAAGGGACATGTTATGTCTATTCTGCACTAAAGTACATTTGTCTGCCTTTTTGCAGTAAATAGCTTCAATAGGCAGGTAAAAGTTTGATATCTAAATGGAAGCGGTGGTATACACAGTACAGTAGTTTAAGTTGATGATAGGTCTTCAGCTTTCTACATTCCAGGTTTCACTTGAAAGTTCTTGAGCAGTTTAAAATAATGTGTACACTAAATAGTTCAGAGTAGCAAATATAAAGTGTCAGCGGAGGGCCCAGGTAGTTTATTTGCCCTCTTCTGACTAGTCATCTGAATTGCCATTATGTGCAATCATCCTGCTTTCTGTACTATTTACAAAGGTCATTTTTATATTTCACTAGCCATAGACAGACAGGTGACTCCTCAAAATATATAGTTAGGGTGCCATTAGCCGTTTTTTTTTTGTGATACAGACAATTAACACCTTGCTTTTCTTTTTAAAAGAGTTATAGATACTTTTGATAGTTTGCAAACTAGAAAATGACTGTAAAAATATGTCTCCAGTGATAAAAGCTCTCCTTATCACCTCCTTTGTGTACCCCTTAAGGCTTGATCCATACCCAAGCCTGTATACATTTATTCCTACATGCCTGATGTGATCCAGCTATTCTCCAAGCTGTTCCTAATGTGCCTTTGTAAGAACCCATCAGCAAAGCCTGCTGGAAACAGTCAGAGAATGAATGACAGCTCGCACATTTGTAGATGACACCACGCTGAGAGAAATCAAAATGTGTTTGGAGCTGTGTTATGTTTTCCTTACTGGATAGATTTCTAGCATTTAGTGGAGAGAGGGCCACATTCAACAAATGCTAGTATCACTTAGAACGTGATTGTCAAATACCAAAGCGGCATTATTAACTTTGCATGTGAGCGTCCATAAATTACACATTCTAAAATATACATATAAATAATATACAGTTTTTAACTTTCAAATGACTAATTAACAGTTTAGGTGGTAAGAATGGACAGTTTGATGGGTATACTTCCTAATAGTGCTCTTAAGATGATTATCATCTGTGCAACCCTATTCATAGAAAGTAATTAACAGTGGGTAGATTGACTATTCTTTGGGGTCAATTTACACTGGTCTGTTTGACTTTAGTAATATGCATATGTTTTTACTACTTGCATGTAAGTACTAATTCCCATTCATTCCTACACTTTTAGGAGCTTGTTTAACATCTAGCCTTTGCGCTCTTTAAAAAGGCCTTCCATAAAATTTTAGATTTTTTATATTTTGTGTTTGTGAGAATTTGTGCCTATTGCAGGGGTTAGCAATAAAATGAATATAGTATATCAAAATAATATAATCAATATAGTATATGCAAAGCAATATAATCAATATAGTATAGGCAGAAGAGCATTTGTGAGGTTAGTTCAGATCCTCATGTTAAATATGAAGACCTGGCTCACAACTGGCATCCAAGTTCATCCTGAAGGTGTTCAGAAAGGTTGAATGGGCTTTGGACCACTGGTTCCTCAACTCTTCATACTATTCTTTCTGCTTTGTTAGTAGGAACACTACCCTGCACTATTATCACAAGGTTGGAATTGAACATTGTCTGAAATATTTGTATGCTGTAGCAGTAACTGTTTCCTTTTATTGGAAATAGCAAATTTTATTAATTGGGAATAGTGTCCACGTGCTTCTGGTCAAGTTACATGTGGCTAGATCACATGTGTGTTTTTAAAACAAGATTTGCTACATTTTTGTGCTTTTACCCTTGTTCATTTGTTAATTTCTATATATGTTTTTAAGGCATGTACACAGTGGAAGATCCCTGTTCTGGATGTTTGTTCCCGACCTAATTAAAATGGTAGAAAATGCCTGGTAAGGCATATGTGAGTGTGCAAAGGGCCCTCCGTGTCCATCATGGGGGTTATTCTGAAGTACTGATGATGAAAGTGACCTTTCAGTAATTTTGTATGTGTTCATAAAGTCAAAATGAATAAAAAGATGCGTATGATTTGGTCAAGGGACTGTGCCAATGGTGAGATAATATAATCCTGATGCAGGAAGGAGAAATACCCCCAAATCACACACACAGCCTGGTGACCATCATCTTTAGTACAGAAAGTGATAGAAAATCAAAACATTTGAGTTGTCACAGATACAATAGGAGAGAGCAAATCTTTGGTTAACCTTGCTATGCAGACATGTCCTCTTTTTCTTGTGGCTCTGTGACCGGAAATGAAGAGAAATCTCCGCACCAGGACTGGGGCAGACAGAAAACTAACAGGGGTCCTATTCATTCCCTACTTTATCCAAAAATATAATTCTTTTATTATTTTTTTTATTCATTGCTATGTGTACAGCCTCACTACCATTTACGAAGTTCTCATTGTTCAGTTGGGCTTTAACAGCGGATTTCTTTATATAATTAAATATTGGACTGTCACTCATATGGACTGAAAGTTTTGCAAGTTGATGTACTAATTAAATGGAAATCCCAGCTACTAAGTCTCGCAGGACTTATTGGAATAGAACGTGGAGGTGTTGGCCAGCATCCCAGAAACTGATGCACTTATTATATTTGCCGGCGTTCAGCAATGTCCAGTCACTTAGAATCTCAGTACAGCCTTTTGTGCGGCTGAGTTCTAAACTCTCTGAATGGTTTTTATAGGACTTGTACTGTGGTTATTACAATGTTTTTCAATTATTTGTTGAATATTTTGTGCTAACGTTAGTGACTCTCCATTATCTTTCTCTCACTTTTTTCTTTCAATAATGGACCATTGTTTTATGAAGCATAGCCTATATCCATGCTTATATGGTGGTCTTGCTTATCACTTGCTAAGCTGAGGTTCTGGCAGTTTAATGGTGTGCTTTTCTTCTAACTACTGGAGAGGGGAGACCGTATACCGTGTCTCCCCGAAAATAAGACAGTGTCTTATATTACATTTTGCTCCCAAAAAAAGTCACTAGGGCTTATTTTCAGGGCATGTCAACAATCGACATTTATTCTTAAATAATCAACATTTATTCAAATACAGTAATATCATGTTGTGGAACATCATCATAGCTATCAAAATCTGAATTCCATCTTGAATTTCTTGTGACTCCATTTCTTTTAGAACCATTGGCCCCAATTTTCTCATGTCAAGCAATAGCACTTCCTTAACTGAGCACCTCTTGTCCATGTATTTATATATATTGTAGCTTATTTTCAAGGTAAGGCTTACATTTCGAGCATCCTCAAAAATACAGAAAAATCATGCTAGGGTTGTTTTTTTGGGGTAGGTCTTATTTTGGGGGAAACGGGGTATATACAACAGTCTTGTTCAGCACCATTTTATTCAGCTACCTGAGCTATGAAAAAAAAAAACATTTGTAAACTCCAAAGTAACCCATGGATGCTCAGACAGGTTTGTGCTCTCCCCCAATGTAATTGTGTTGGACCAATCAGTAGACACCAAGTGCTGTCACATGTTTACACATTCCTAAAAAAGTCAGGTATTTTGCTCTACGGCCAATCTCTCAACAGAGCAGGTTGGGAACAAAAAAATGTTACCCTATGCTGCAGGGGAATAGGTGGAGCATGGGAACTTTTTTACTTGTGCCCTGCATGGGCAAAGAAAAGTTTCACCTTAAATGGGATCTCCACCTTTTTTACGTATTCAATCACTTTACTCATTCAGGTCTGTAAAAAGAGAATTTCCTGACCCAAGAAAACATACTTGACTAACTAACAATCCTCTGTGACCGAACCTAAATCCTTAGTAGTAACTGGTGTTGGATGCTGGGGGGAGCGATGGCATCAATCCCTCTATGATAATGATATGTTCTAGCAATTGGCTTCTAGACTCTAGCAAGTGGAGGGTATGCGCCTTTTCTAGGACATTATCACTTTGCCCTAAATTGCCTTTGTTTTATTTTTTTGTTTGTTTCTTTTAATGCACCAAGGATATGGTGTTTTGTAGCCGTATAGGTGACTTGTGACTGCCAGAATGGCTGAGGGTAGGAGGTAAATGTTTTTTTTTTTTATAAAGAAAACGTGCATTGGTAAAGGATACCTGCGCCTGTGTTCTGATTTTCGATTATCCCTATTTATTGTACATTGCTGCGTAAAATGTTGGAGCTTTTTAAATACAGTTTAAAATTATTATTATTAACATTAATATTAATTTATATTTAGATGTATCACAGAAGTGAACCTTTTGGCTCAAGAAATAGATAGATGATTTATTTGGCTCTTCCATGAAAAACAGCTGATTTTTAAAGTAAAGAATGTTGTTTGTGCCGAGGTTCAGTAGGAGAGGTGAAATATTACCTTTTGCGTTAAACCTGACCTTCTTTTATAGCGAACAACAGGGTGTAGAAGAACGGATGCTTCAGATTGGCTGGCGACTGGCTGACTGCCTCATATGACATATTATTTGACAATGCTGAACAAAGAGCAACTCTAGAAATCCAATACAGCCTTGAAATGTTTGATTTTTGGTCATAGTCCTTTTAAAAGTTTAATGTTTTGTTTTTCTACGTGAAGTGCTATAAAGATACTGATATCCTAGGTTCACTCAGTAAAGGTTTAATGTTCATGTTGGTTTCTATTACATTATTTTATGTTATATTTTTATAGTGGTTTATAGTTTTAAATGTATTTTACATTGCACAGAACAACATTTTTGTACTGAAGCCAGTAGAGAAGCATGACAGACAACTGGTATTTCCAGAAGAAACGGCCAACAATGCAATCCTCTCTATATCCATATAGATTATCTTTGAGAGCAAGTGTTGCAACTTAGCCTTGGTTTGTTTTTTCAGATCAAAACTCAAATCAAAACTGATCATCATACACCATCTGACAGGTATGGGAGACTAGGGGAGTAAACACCACTGAGCTCCTAGTTCCACCCAAATGCAATCATTATACAACTATTGTATTGTGTGCTGTATGTACTGTATTGCATTCAGTGCTCTGTGTGAGTTGCACCATGGAACATGTCCACAAGTTGAAGGGAACCCCGTACTAGGAAAATTTCATGGCAGACCTCTCATTTTAAAATGTAAGCCTGCTTTGCCAATCCAATGGCTTTAATTCTTTGTAACAGATCAGGAGTTTGGACTACACTTTAAGATTACTACGTGCTTATTTGGGTATGTGACTTTCCAGAGACCTAATACTCTTTCCAGAGACTTAATACTCTTTCCAGAGACTTAAGACTTCCAGAGACAGAGATAAATACTTCCCATGTAAGCACTGTAAGCTTGTAAATGCTATTGTAGCGTTTCTCAATGGCGTTCTTCCCACTGACCATGGATATAGTGCAGTGTTCTCCCCAGCCCCTTTTAGCCGGGTGCACCACCCAGCACTTTTCAGTAACCACCCGGCTGTTTTTGGGTAGTTACTGATGAGTTGGGTCACAATACAGGGACTGCTACCCACCTAAAATTTCTTCCCACCCAGCTTAAAAACATTTTTGGGTTGAGCACTGTAGTACATATAGCATGGGTTCCCTAAAGACCTGAAAGATATTTCAAGGGGTTCCTCCTTGTTAAAAAGCTCAAGGAAGTAGTATTGTAAAAAAATAATAATTCTAAAAACTTTAGGTAAAAATAAAAGCTGGAGTATATTTGCTTTGGGTAACTTTTTTTTGTAACCATCAGAGTTTGCAACCAGTGGAGTCAGAACTGACTATTTCACATCAGTCATCCTAAAATAATTAAATATAGAGGATTATTATTAAGAAGAGGTTAGCAGTCATGATATATATATAGCTATATATTTATATATATTTATATATAACTTCATCACTTCCTTTTGTACTGATTTATTACTGAAAACATGAATGGATACATATAAATCTATCTATATATATATATATATATTTATATATATAGTACAAAAGTAAGTGATACAGTTATCCTCCAGATTTCACCTTTATTCACTCAGCACAATGAGAGATGATAGGCTGATTTTGGTTGGTGCTGTGTGTAAGTTGCACTTTTTATACTAAATACATTAAAATTTTTTAGCTTCTAGGAAGTTGTAGTTGAGAGAAGAATCTAAAGTTTATTAGTCCGCTAATTTCTGTGATCTATTAAATGTTCTAATTTTTGTGCTTTGTAATCAGACTGTTCACATGTTACTGTTATGGCTTAATTGAATTGTCTGATAGTTACAGTCTTGTCAGTGGAACGCTAAGAAGATTAGAGAGTCATGAATGTTTGATTGGCATGCTGTGTGGGGCGCCAGGATCAGTTGACGCAATAAGAACATCACATTTATTAGAAGCATCAAGTGTTAAGAGATGAATGTTCATCTGGTGGAAAATCTCTGCATTGCTTGTGCAGGTTTTTTCGGGTACATAAGTCTGCCTTTTTGCTTTTTCTAAAGAGTGAAAAATAATCTCCTATTAGGTTATTCTTCCCCCTGCACCCCCATAAAGCCTGTAGATTGTAGTAAAGGTCTTTAGTATAATAATCATTACAGCAAGCATTTGTCCTCATGTGATTTCTTATCTGAGAAAAGCTCCAGTGTTATTTCTGTAGCTCCAAATATCTGACCTTTCCGAGAAGCTCGATTTTGTATATTTCTTAGGCGGCACTGCTTGAAGTTTTCCTGCCTATTCTTTGCACACCTGTTAATTTCTGCTGAGCTTCATCGGCTGTCCAGGACCACTAGAAAAGGCCCAGTAATGGGTAGTATATTGTCTGTTTGGTTTTGGTTCAGCAAAAGGATTTATCATGCTATACAAACCCAGTGGATGAAGAATTTACCTGACCAAGTTTCCAAAAATTAGAAGTCCTCTGTCTTAATGCTTAACTAAACTTTAAGTTTAAATCCACTAGATACATTCCAGGTGCCACAAACATGAGTGGAAATTCCTGTCCCCTGCCAGCATACTATAGAGGAGGACCCCTGATCTCTGTGTAAAAACAAAGGTCTCTCTGCAAAGGTCCTGCTCACCCCCACTTCTTCAGCTACAGTTTTTCATTCAGGGAACACAGCACAAAGAGCAAGGTTCCTTCATTCCAGCATGCTGTGCTGAACAATATTTGGGCCATAGTAATTGCTTTTACTTTTAAAATAAATTAATTTTATTTGAATTGCTTTCATGGCCTTACTTTAGTGTGTCTATTTTGGGCACAGTTTCATCTTTATGTAACATCCTATTAAGTTCTGCCCACTGTAGCAATCTTTTATTATAAGTACAGGTAGACCTTGAGTTACATACGAGATAGGGACTGTAGGTTTGTTCTTAAGTTGAATTTGTATGTAAGTCTGAACAGGTACACTATTTTAATATATGCAATTAGGACA
>NC_092867.1:18743399-18778899 GCF_032062135.1 Pyxicephalus adspersus | reverse complement strand
TATGTCGGATGTCCTTAACTCGGGGACTACCTGTATATGTGGATACCACAGGTTGATGGGATATCTTTTTTTGCCCAGCCTATTTAAAGCTGACACAGTGGTTTGTGTTGGAATAGGAAAGGGTCAGATCTCCATCACATCTTTACTGGTTTTCACACCTAAGGACCAACAGGAGCCAGATTGACCTTTCAGCAACACCACTGTTTAGAAGCCCTGTACAATGCTTTAGGTTGAGTTGCTGTTCATTCATTGAACAGATTCTGTGCCCTATTTTCCTTTCCTTCCTAATTAAATTAAAAAAAGAAACAATTAATGATGTGTGCTCCTTATTCCACTTCACTTAACTTCTCATTAGACATGGGAGATGGTGTATGAAGAAAATGTAAAAAACTAATTGTATTATAAAGACAAAATAATTACTAAAAACATGCCTTGTTTTTACCCATTCTTTATTAGATTTAGATTTGATACTACAGATCTATTGCCCTTGTCCTACCCGTGTCACTTGCAAAGAATTATGTTTTGGCAAAACAAGCAAGAAAGTGTAACCTCTCCTTTCAGAGCATCTCTCCCGTCCCACAGAGGCACTTGTGTGTTTTGTCAGGCCAAAGGTTTTAGTAGATACTTTTTATGCACCTTTGCAAGCTAGATCAGTGATAAGCCGTTGAAAGGTTTGGATCTGCCTTTCCTAGCAAATATTAAATTCTTTATGTCCTGTAGTATTTTCTATTGTAAGTGTTAATCAACAGTCCACTCTGGCAACCTCTTAGCACGCTGTTTTCAGTGCTGTGGAGTTTGGGACTTTCCAGCAATATTTATATGGTTATAAATGGTTAATATGTCTATCAGATATAACTTGTAAAATAATTTAATTATGGCAATGTTGGTATATCAAATTACAGGGTTGGGGAGTATAATCTCATTTCATGATTAGGAAACTTTGTTAAAAAGCTTACAAAGTAAAGTTCCTGGACAGTGTTCTTTATCTTTTTTTTCATTTGGGCATCCATATTTAGATGTGACAATTATGAACACAAGGACACTTAGTAATCTTTTGTTTGCAGTTAAACTGTATACTGTAAATGAAATGGCAATCTGTATTTTTTTTTACAATACTTTAAGCACCAGGTGTTCAGATAGACCGGTACTGAGCAACTACTGAGAGCCACATCAAAGGGAGACGGTTGGAGGCACACGTGACTCTCGGGGGGGAAAAAAATGATATAGGTTATGTTGTGCATTTGTTGAACCAGGAATGCCACATAGTTCATCCATTTTTTCCCACAAGGGTCTGCAATTGATTACCGCTCTATTTTCATGGATAAACTAGCTATTGATTATTCCTATTTATCATTAAATAGACCTCTGCTCAAAAGATAAAGGAAACTAGTCTGATGGACATGTAGGAATTGGTTAATGAAAGGTTAATAAAGAGTTGAAATACTTAATATACTGTCTGTACTTTTGGTTATGCTGTTAGCACACTTTAACCAAAATGAGACCAAGAAACCTTTGTATTTTGAATCTTTTGGTAGACAACACTTTATACAGCTATTCTATTTTGCTGAAAAGCTAATTTACCAGTCTTGAGATGGATATTTTATCTGGCAGGCCTGATGATCGTTAAATTTCCATTTATGTATTATGTTTCTCAATGTTGTCTTTGGAAGTAAGGTCATGGTGACCCAGTCACAGCGACTCTACACTTTGGTCTTTGTGTTTTAAATGAATCTGCAGAGTTGTTGGATAATAAACACAGGACAGAAGAAACAGCTAAGTCTTTACTTACTAGTAGAACTACACCAAATACATTTATTTTATCAAAAACAACTAAACTCAAGCACAATCATATAAAATAATTCAACCTACCAGCTATTTGATTCAGTGGCTGCAGTCCTTTTAATTCTTCAGCAAGTAAAAGAAAATATATGTAAATTTTACCAGAAAACTGACCTTCTTAGTTCCTGTGGTCTAAACTGGAAGCATACAACAGAGGTATTATTATTTTATAAACCAAAACAAAGGCAGATTTGTTTGTAGTGTAGCCTAAATGGCTTCCACTATAGATACCGTAGAACAGTGAGTAGCCAATTGGGGATAGAAAATGTGTTATTATCATTATTGGTAGAATAAAATAATAGTAAAAAAATGAAAAAAACACATACAACCAGCTTACCTATTAATTGGCATGCTGTTGTATATTGTTCTTTTGTTTTTGAGTATTTTAATAAAGTGTTTGAAGGACCAACCGTCTGTCTGCCTGAAAGCAATCTTTGTTTCCAAACTGATGTTTTACAGTGCATTTGAATTGGGTTAGCTGCTGCAAGACTAAAAATAGTTCTTTTTTTAACAAGTCTAATATATATGAGGCTGATCTTGAAATTAGAACCAAATCACAGGGATTCTTTAGAATAATTTGCAGACCAAGAATATAAACCTAATAATCACCCTGGTCTGCAAGGTGTCTTTCATAAGGACTCTTTATAATACAATCCTGGATTTACAGGAGTTTAAGAATGATTAAATCTAATAAAGTAACCTAAACTTTTCCTAAGATACGACTGGTTTTAAAAATACTGGTTTAGAGTGGAATTCAAGTTGAATTTGCAGCACCAATATGACTTCTAGGAACAGAATTATGTTGAAAAATGTGTACTTGAAATGGTAAAATTACTTATTTTCATAATCATCACGAACTGCACCGAGCACCGATATCTGAATAAACTTTTAACTGATGAGTAAACAAAGCAGTGTGATTCTGCTTGACAAATAAACCAGCACAAAATTAAAACCATGCATAATGGTTTCGACCGTTGCCTATTTAGTGTGAAATAGGGTGGATTTTGTTTTTTACACAAATGGCATTACTTTGGGACAAAGGCAAGTAGAACAACTATAAGGACAATATGGAGTTGGGAAACAAGTTTTTATTGTATGTTTTGCCAATCTGTAATTCTGCCCTAAAATTGCATTACAGACCTGAAAAAAGTATGAATCTCCTAGAAAGGTCAAAAGCTTTGAGAACTTTAGGGAGTCAAAGAATTGAAGTCAGAAAGTCAACATGACAGCCAGGCAAGTCTTTGAAGAAGTTAGAAGAAGAAAATGGCAGTGTCTGTTTATCCCAGGACAATTTAAGTTTTAAAGCTGAGCTTCCTGAACTTTCCCACATAGTAATCTTCCCTTTTGCTTAACCTACCTTGTTTCAAACCCCATTGCATTGCTTACATCAGCCCCCTGACATCTTGATTTGACAGCCATGCATGTGCAGTGAAGGGGAAGGCGGGCAACACCTGCTTAGGGTGTGGGGGCAAAAGGGTTAGTATTATTTGTGGGAAATCCATCTGCCTTTTAAATTGGCATAAAAAAGTGCTGCAAGTAGACACAGTTTCTGCTTGTACTTGCAGCGGCTCGGGTACATATGAGCAAAGCTATGGTGCTCCTTGTAGTGGCTGAGCTTACCTGCCACCCCACAGTTTTGTTGTCCTATACACTGCTGGGCTGCCTCCATATATGTGACGAATACAATACGTGCAGTGGTAGAGGACAGAAAGGCCCTGATTTATGAAAGCTCTCCAAGGCTGAAGAGAATACACTTTCATCAGTGAAGCTGAGTGATCCAGCAAACCTGGAATGGATCTGGCCCAGGATTGAAAACATTTGCTAACAAATAGCTATCAAATAGCTTGATTTAGAAAATCCATTGCAGGTTTGCTCAATTACTCAGCTTCACTGATGAAAGTGTATCCTCTTTAATAAATCAGGGCCAAAGAGTCTGTCTCTGCCATGGAGTACAAGAGCATATTCCCATTTAGAAATGCCATTCAAGGAATTAGAGCTTTTTGCTTTTGCAGCAGACACTTTAAATCATATCTCACATTTAATTTAAAAGCATCACTGTGATGATAGTTTAAGACTTAAAAAAGTTTTTTGTTTTGATCTGGACTTTATTTTACCTTTTCAAAGTGCAGGCCCAGTTTTTATAATCTGTATACCTCCTAGCCTTTTTTTAAATTAAAATAGCAGTGTTTCTTCTCTGCCCCTAACACTTACTTAACCAATGCCTAATAAAATGACATCCTGTTTTCTATGTCACATACCTAATAGGGTTTGAAATTAGGGCTGCTTTCTAAATTAAGGACATTTAAGAAGTAGTCCTAACTTTTCTACGAGGGGCTTCCCTGTTTCTTCTTTGCTGTTGCATCAATGAATCACATATTGTATGTTCTGTACATATTACCCCGGTGTAAAGCTACCACTTTCTTCCCTGCTTGATGGAATGCTTGGTGCTAGAATCCCTTCATCAGTGCATTCCACAGCTAATCCTCTGTCAGAGCAGCCATGTCTATGGGATGGAGATCTGAGAATTGTCATCACAGCAGGGAGAACGGGGGACTATGCGTAGTTTTTGTATTTATGTCTCGCTCTTCCTGGGGAATCATCAAATTCTGGCAAGACAAAATGTAATCACAGATATACCAGGGGGCTGAGGCAGTAGTATATGACCTCTATGCTGTGCAGTTTTATATATGTTGTGGCTGTCCTGCTGGGCAGAACAATCACCAAAATACCGTCTGTCACATCAGGATATTGATATGTGATAATGTTTTCAGAAATAATGTTGCACATCATTAACTTTGTGTGATTGCACATTTGCAACTCTTATTGAACAAGCTTTCCTGACTTTCTTCAATGAATCTATATGAACTGTATTGGAAACCTGCAATTCTAAAGTGGACCAGAATCAAAATACTGGAAATAACACCTTCAATATTGCTTCAGGTATGTAGAGGGGCTTTGTAAGAGATATTCAACCAACAGTTTATTGGCAGATTGTCAAAGTCTTAGCAGAAATACCTTTGATGCTAAAGTCATAGAAACACATGTTAGTGTTATAACATAAAGGCAGTATTTTGTGTAGATCTAGTGCTGTGTAACATGTGCTATTTGATGGTAGTGACTATTTGTCAGTATTACCAAGAAACTGCTTTCCATTCTTATTATTTAACTGGTTTCAGATAAGAATGAGGGATTCTTCACTCAGGGCCTCTCTTTTGCAATAAGCAGCCTATCTGTTTAATGTTTTACTATTTCATTCAAGTTGTTGGTTTTCTTGGGACATTTGACTTTTAAACTTCCTGACCAATGAATGCGGGTGTTGAAACTAGAGGACATGTCAGATAACACATATCACTTCAAGAGAAATAATCTTCTATCCAACCAGACCATAGCAAACTGAAATGGTATTGACCTCCATGTGTTGCTGAACTTTGCACATTATCCTTTCTCTTTGAACTTCTCTGTTAGGAGTGAGGAGCAGAATTTCATACAATCATCCGATTTTGTTTTTTTGTGAAATAATTCTGGCTGATATGGAGCAGAGCCAATATTTCATGTTTGAAATGAAAACTGACCAAAAAGCAGTAGCCATTTGCCTTCATACAATAAATAGGTTAAAAAAGTAAAATACTGTGCTTCAGAAAATGCTTTTTATTCTCCCATAGGAAAATATTACCACATATCTAGGCACCAGTTATGTGATGTCACCTAAAGGGGCTCTACAAGACCCATCCCAGGTAGTGTGCCTGAACCTTGATTGTCTCCTTACACAATCCTTTACTTGGAGAAATATGTAGCTTTGTAAAAAAGTAATAGGTCCCTGGCTGTCAGTGATTTCAAGTGTATCTAATGTCAAAATCAGTTTTGAATAGTGTGTGAACAGGTTGAATTGGGGAACGGACTGAATTGGGGAAATCTTGCAATGAGCTTATAATTCTTGTGACAACTATTTCTTCTTACCTTCCAAACAAAGTAAACCCTTGAGCCATAGACCTCCTAAATATTACACAAAAACATTATGAAAGCTATTTTATATAGATTTTTAGAGGTCTTTAAATTGCGACTCCAGAAAATCAACATGATAAAAATATGCACAGCTTCAGTATATAAAATTTTCTTTTTTAAATTCCTTCTAAATACATCCTTGGGCTGCTGTCTATCTGTTTTGGAACCATTTTACCATTCTCCCTCTGTGCTCAGTGAACAATCTCCTTGGTGTGCATGCACAGTAATTGCATGGTAACATCTGACACCACAGTCCATCCTGTAGGTAAAAGGTTACTTTTTCGGTCAGAACATCAGAACTTTAGCATTACACCCCCCAAAGTATTTGCAGTTATTTTATTTCCTTGTAGGGAGTATTTAGGGCCTCTGAAATGTTCCACCACTTCCAGCCATAGGGGCAAAGCAAGGCGGAGGAGCAAATTTCTCCAAAGCTAGATCAGATCCGCTTTTAGACATTTGGTTTTCCTTATGTTCTGCTTCTTTGCAAACTTACAATTTGGATTTATCATTACTTTCTTAACTTATGCATTAGTAACTTTACCAATAGTCGGGATAATAGTTGAGAATCAAAGTTCTGATTCTCTCCTCTACAACCTATTATGGATGCTGCAGCCAGACGCATCCATTCTTCCTTCGGCTCCTCTTCTGCTGCATCTCTTTGTAGTTCTCTCCATTGGCTTCCTTTTCACCTTAGGATCAAATTCAAGCTCCTGTGCTTTGCCTTCAAATCCCTACACAGAGTATTGTCCCACTTACATTTCTGACCTGGTAAAAAAATACTCCCCCTGCCGCTCTCTCTGCTCCTCCAATGACCTACTAATGACTTCCTCACTCATAACCTCATCACACACACGGATACAAGACTTCTCTAGAGTTGCCCCAACTCTCTGGAATGGTCTTCCTCGTCCTATTCGGCTTGCTCCTACTTTCTGCAAACTTAAAAGAGCACTCCAAACCCATTTTTTCAAACTTGCCTACCCATCTTCTTCTGTCTTTTGAAACCATCACTACTTTTATCACTACCCACCATTACATATCTTCCATCCTATTGTGTGTAAATTCCCCCACCTACTAGATTGTAAGCTCTTCGGGGCAGGGTCCTCTCCTCCTGTATCACTGTCTGTATTAATCGGTCATTTGCAACCCCTATTTAATGTACAGCGCTGCGTAATATGTTGGCGCTATAAAAAAATCCTGTTTAATAATAATAATAATAATAATAATAATAATAATAATCTCCCCAATGGGGGCAGCAATACAAAAGCAAGACTTTCTATAACCCTATCTTTTACTTTCTACTAGGGCTACTATATGGGGTATCATTGCCTATGGATGGCACTAATCACTGAATTCTTGCCAAATTGTTATGTCATTTGACAGATTACAAAATGGCCTAGGCTACAGAAAGAAACACGTTATAGATTGGTTAAGTTAAATCTTCTTTCAACTGGGAATTAAGATTTCCCATATTGATTGGACATTTTAGATGTTCTTGAAACATTAAAACTTGCTGTTCAGGAGTGTTGACTTTGTTGTTTAGGTTTACTGATTCAAATTACTAAAACTAACAGATTGGCATGACAGCTGGACCACTAGCAAATCAATGGTAGAAGCATATGCATTTCTATCATAGCATTGAGTGAATGACAATAAAAAGGTCTGACATCCTCATTATTATATATCATCAGATCTGTCAAAAGAAAAGCCGTATAAAATAACCATGTGATTGGCAGGTGAGCAGCAATTAATTCTCCTTGTTTATGGCTACCTAAATTATATGATGGATCACTGGATGGATTCCCAATGGAAAACATGATTTATGCTTTCTCTTCTACATGTTAGGCTAATCTTTAAACTTGTTCTGTAGACACAAACTTGTAAATCTTGAAACTGTTCAATAGCTAAGGTCTTCTTGTGACGACTGACCCAGAACAGACAAGGATTATTGAGCATCAACTGGAAAATGTTCTTCATCAAAGCTAAGACATAATACTGCCTATGAACAACACTACAAGTATTGTTGTAGCAACCAGGGCAAAGTGCTGTGCGTCTCTGTCCCTGCTTTATATCTGCCACCTTAATGCAAAAGCATTACATGTACCAGGAAGATGTTTTACTGAATACCTAACTGTATTAATTCCTGTGTTTATTAAGTAGCATAACATGGATTACCAAGGATCTGGGTATGTTGTAATGCTTCTGTAGACACAAATTGAGCTATTTTGTAAAGTCATAGCACTGGCCCTTGCATTTACACTTCCTTCTATTGGGAAGACTGTCATCGGAGCATGTTAAAAGCACAGCAAGGTATGCATATCTATATAGCAAGGAATACATTCTTTATATTCAATTTAGGTAAAAGTCACCTCTTTTCCCACAAGGTTGGGGGTAGTATAGAATGTAGGCAGTGGCACTGAGTATTGATCAGTATATCAAACAAGGAACAGCAGTTCACACACTTGTTTGAGTAGTTGTAGAAGAATGTTTGTTTGGTAAATAGTAAGTGCAATTATTGGGTTGCATCCATTGATGATGTCTGCTCCCACCCTGTTGTCCGTTGGGCCATCTCTTGTATATTTTCTCCAGCTTATATATGAAAGGAGTTGCATCTTTCTTGAATATACTTCATTCATGATAATATGTATTGCTCCTAAGAAGTGGTTGTATCCACGAAACGCGTCGAAGAAAGTCTTGACCATGTAAATTACATGAGTTGTAAAGAAAATGTGTAAAACAAGTTTGTATGTTTAATATTGATATTAAAGTTGTTTTTATCTATCTATCCAAAAAATAAAGGGTTTATATATTACTGAAAATCTATAAGTTTGATGTAAACTATTATGCCTGGAAAGTCTTATTTGCTCTTAGAAATTATTCAATGTATGTAGTTAATTCCAAAAATGGCTTGTAGTTGACTTTTGACGATTTAGCTAAAACCAAAGTCTTGTAAAGAACATAAACTAATGTAATGGTTTATTATAATGCCTAATACAAAAAATAAAATTCTTATAGTATTAATATAATAATGATAATAATAATAATAATATTTATAATATAATATCTAATGGTTATATTCTTTACAGTTTCATGTTCCAGTAACATCAGCCTGTGTAGGCCATTGCAGTATACACCACAGGCCTTGTTTTTGTTCTTCTGTCATGGCTTGGCTGCTCTTTTTAAATGAATGGACCTTGTTAATGAAATGCAACAGAGTGTGCAGGTGTAAAGGAGCCTCAAAGCAAACTTGTTGAGTGTAAAATAAATTATTGTGTTACGTGAACTAGCCGCTTACAATATTCACACATTAAAAAAAAAACACATTTTACAGAAACTTATATATTTATATATTTAAAGATAAGGCCAATTTTCAGTCATGTAAAGGCTCAGGTAAAAATGACCAATGATTTATTGTGAATTGCACCCTCTTTTGTCTCTGTATGGGTTTCCTTCAGATTTTATTATTTCTTACGGTCTTATACCTTGCTAACAGTTTTGGCCTTAAAGGTCCTCAAACTGAACAATGTCTGTGTCATTTAGGCACTATTTAACTGAAATCTTGTAATATTGATATCCTCAAATTGTCTGTGGGATAACAAAGTAGGAAGTCAGCTGTACATTCTAAAATACTGACCCTCATCTTGATTTTTTATTTTGTATTTACAGTTTGGTGGAGCCTAGTGGGTGATGTCAGCCCCTGGCATTTTGTTTATCTTGGATACTCAAATAGTGTTGCAATACTCAAATTTTGTCTATTCCAGCTATTGCTACTGCATTCATCATAATACAAAATGCATGACTGAACAGGGAATGTACGAACCTGCAGATATCCATGAGAGAGTCCATGAGAGATTCAAGGAGTTGTCTAATAGTGTATATCTATAACATCTGCCAAGATCTGAAATACCAATTCTGGGTAGACAGACCCCTGCAAATGTGTCATTGCAGAGAACTTAGACACATAGCAACATTATATCCAGTTAGATTTCATGTGCATATATGTTGTGGAATATTGCATTGCATAGGTTTGTTTTTTTTTGCATAGTAGTTTTTTTTATCTGGTAAAACTCTCTTTTTATTGAGAGTATTTAAATTCAGCATTTATCATCTGCCACCAGAAAGCAGATTTTCTGCAAAACTTTTCCTGTAAAAGCTGTGCTGATTGTGTTTTCTTGGGTAAAGTTAATTATTTTATGCTTTAGAGGTGACGTCAAGACGTGCATCATCTTGCTCTTAGAAGGAGGTGTATCTGGCAATAAACATGAAACAGCTTTCCCTTTTTCTTTCTTTCCTGGTTTTAGTCTAAATTTCCCAAATTGTAAGTTTAACTCCACTAAAAATAACGTCTGTAATTTACATTGAAGTTATGGCTTTAATTTTTGCCCTGCTAATATTTGCCTTCCTTGGTCACTCCCTTCCCTCTCATCCACATTCTATTGAAATTAATAAATTAAAGCTTTCAGTTTTCATACTATATTTTTGTCCTAGAAACAACCCTTATCGCTGTGTTTCTGTGCTTCACTGTGTAATAAAGGAAGACAATGGCTGGTAGATGGGAATAGCAGGGTGCTGTATATAGCTTCCTGCCCATAGTACTCCTCTGTTCAGGCCTGATGCAACCGGTTACCCAGCCCATTCGGGGGGTTATGGAAATAATAAAATACCTTGATGGGTAGATGTCAAGCAGTCGAAAAGTTTTGCACACACATGACCGCATGTGATGCTGACCTTCAATGGCTAAAAGAAATAAAAAACAATAAATAAAAAGTCCATGGCAGGGACAGTATACATGTTGTTTTGTGCATTTTGCATAAATCCACTTCTTTGCATCTAAATCCATTTCTCCATGGGATCACAGGAGGCATTCTGGTTCTAGAAATAAATATATATATATATATATATATATATATATATATATATATATAATAGATTTCTTATAAATCATTTTCATTTCTATTTAAATACAGATTAGTCCTGTACTGTATACATATTTATACTTAACAGGGCCTTTTGTTGGGAATCTACTAATTATTTTATTTATTGAAATCAATTTCGCATATGCAGTTTTCTCCATTATATTGGTATTAAATTATTGAGACATATTTTTCATGATTGAAACTTACAGCCTTATATTTTATGTGCTATATGTGCAAAATTTGCATTTATGCAGTGCAGTGCAAAAAAAACAACCTCTTGTATTTTGCCACACTTGCGTGAGTGCATCTTCCATAGGAATAAATGGTATTATGTGGATTGAATTGAGCTGCACCATATGAAAAATTAAAACAGGTGAATAGGCATTCATTTTTATCTGCAATACTCATAGTAATTAATATGAAATTTCCTTATATACAATATCTTAGTATGTATGTTTGTACATATATAATTATACATACGCACTCTCTCCTTTTCTGTTAAGCTGCTTCTGTTGATTTTTTTTCTTTGTATCTTGCTTGTCCTTTTGCCCAAATAAAAATCCATATGTATATAGTGTAGATAAGATTATCAGAACCTCTGTATATTCTTAAGGTGTGTAGCACAGAGGTTATGTTTGATGGTGTAAGGGTTAATGATCTCAGCATGGAGCTAGAAGCTACTTGTAACCTGGTGAGATATGAACAGAGCAAGAATGGGTTCTGGAATGGCAGAGTGAATACTGATGTGACAGCTAAAGAATAGGAGTGTAGCCAAATAACATTACATATCTCGTGTAACACAAGTTCACCTTGGATCTTCTGAGCACATCAAAAAACACTAACTAGGTAAGTGCCCTCAATTCCAGTTATCTGATTCTGCCAGTTATCACTGCTTTTATAATGTGACCCCACCATACATAATTTAATTTTACACTAATGATTCCAGCAGCAATAGTGACATCTGGGTAGGTTGCTGAGACCAATGCAAAGTAGGCGGCTGGTTAGAAAATCATTGTGCTAGAAAAATCTGACTGATCTCTGATAGTTTTTTCATAAGAAAAGATAAGTATGCAATAAATATGCTTCTGACCTACAAGATCTGCTTGCCCGTAGCCATTTTTTCATAATCCCTTTCTTATACAAAATGACATTGATGCAAAATTCTGGTCATTTGCAAGAATCCTCCTATCTTTTCTCATGTGGGGTGTCATAATTGTTGTTCCTATCTGGATAGCAATGTCCCACAATGCATTGCTTAAAAAATCCTTGAGTTTGTCCTTGCCTATTGACCGTTAATGGGCTAGCCTGGGAACACTAGAGGAGGGGAAAAAGAGGAAGTCCAATTGTGGTCATATCAATAATGAGGGAAAAAAACATTATTGAACACACATCTAGTATTAAAAAAACACATGCACATAAAAAAGTATATATATAGTAAAACTTGTAATTTGAATGTAATTTGATGCGGTCCTTAATTTTGTAAAACATAGCTTAATTTCCAGAGGTTTGTAGAAAAACACCATTTGCACAGTGACTGCTTGTATGCGAACCTGCATGCAACATGCAAGAAGAAAGTGCACAGATAGGATTTTCTATCGACTATGAAGTATATCTCATTTTGCAAAAATCTGCCTTAGTGTTGTATGTTCCTGTGTTCCAGTTTGATACAGAACATGCAATGTGTAGGACCAGGAGGCCTATGGCTGCAGATGCTGCTCAGGGCCATCAGTAGGGACCGCAGGGAGATGCTGTTGCCATAGCAGCCTGCATCCAGAGCGTGACACCAGGGTGATTCTATAATAAGAATTTTGCATATCCAGCCTTTGTCTCCCGAGAATGCAAGTCTTTAAATTGTCATTAAAACATTGTAAAATTGAAACATTCGTTTAATGAGAAAGCATTGTCTCGCAGCATCTAAATGAATGTCTGCAACCAATGAAATGAGATTCTCTAAACTCGTTCAGAGCCTGCAACATTACGTAGATAATGGCTAAACCCTTATGTGCAAGAAAAAGTGTATCATAAGGGAGAACTTAACCTGGTTTACTTGCAGTGTGTGTCTTTTTTATAGTGTCATTTTCTGTAGTTACAATATTTTGTATTTTCTGAGTGTCCCTAAATATTTCCCTGCCCTTACTTTTAACCCTTCTTATATTATGCTTGCCCCTGTGTTCCATAGTTCCATCCAAACAAGTTGGCTTTCTTTTTTAGTAGAATAGCTATGGTGTTCTGGATAGTATCAGCAGCCTATTAGTTTTAATATAACAAAAAATTGGACATTGAAATAGATGGTTTACAAGATGGGCATAAATGGCAGCTTGTGTATAGGATTTGTTTTAATAAGTTTGTGCAATGTCACAACATTTATTTCTGTTTAGAGTTGCATTCATTGTTTGCCAAGATCTTGTACTGAAGGTGGGGGGGAGTCCAAACACTGCATAAAGTCCTTTCCTGCACATCCCATTGAGGTTAGGTCTGGACCCTATGGTGGCCAATCCATGCTTGAAAATGCTCCCTAAGTCACTCACAGTTGCAGCCCAATGAATCCCGGCATTGTCATCCTGGAATATGCATCCGCCAAAGGTCTGCCACAGGTCCCTACATTTTGTGGGCATGTAACATTGCTGAACCTAGACCTGAATAGGAGAAGCAACCCCAAATCATAACACTGCCCCCAGGGGCTTGGGGACTTATTTTTTGGGCAGGCATATATATATATAGGTATCCTCAATGCATGGGGTTTGTGGGTAATGTGTCCCAAGGGTGCATATAAAGGCTTGCCAGATTATTGCATGGTCCAGAAATACGTTTTTTTTTTTTTTTATTGTGCTTAAAGCTAAAGCATTTTGGAGGGGGCCACTTCATCAGAAGCAAAAAAAAAATGATGAAGGTAGACCCAGAGACACATTAGATGTACCAGATAATATAAAATAAATATTTGTGGATCATGCAGACTTTAACACCTCTTCTGTATTTTGTTAGCGAACTTTACATTTTGGCTGAAAAAGTGTATCCAACATCATCATCCATTGAAGAGGAGTTCAGCTTATTATACATTTCAGTTCTGGCAGTTGCAGGAGCTTTAGTAGGTGCTAAAAATGCAGGCTATTCGTTAAGACATTTAAGCTCAGTGTTTCTCAACCGCAGTTCTGTGGAACCCCGGGATTCCTCCAAATTATTGAGCAATATGTGCCTCTCAGGTTAGTTACCACTGGCACCACTGATCTATTTGGCGGCAATCTTTCTACTGGCCAACAGTTTATGTTGCATTCATCCCTTTGACCGCCAGACTAATGTACTATAAACCTGGCATATTATATATATTGGCAGGGGTTACCTGAGATCTGAAAGTGATTTAAAGGGGTTCCCCTTTGTTAAAATATACAGAGAGATTGCTAAAACATGTTTGTTGGATGCACCTTACTATACTAAGTTGAAGCACATCTGGCAGAAAGAAATTGGTTTGAAAGCTTGGCTTAGTTCCAGTACAGAGCATTTGAAGATTTAGGGGCCCGGGAGTGATTTACAGTAGGCCTCAAGCAACTAATAGAGATGATGTAAAAGTAGCATTTTAATTACACCAATGGGTTTACTGTAACATATTCCTAATAATAAATTGTGATGTACAATGAATAGGCCTGCAAATTTCTACCTCTAGTACATAATGTAAGCCATGGCATACTGTAACAAATGAGTTTTTACTTACTAATATAATAAACAGGGACATCTTTGCAGTTGCTTTACTCATGCATGATTGCTCTTTTGCTTTAACAAAGTGATCCTACAGGCAGCCTGTTGAAGCAAGTTTATCACTTTGTGTTAGAAAGCACTAATGTGTGAATTGTTCCGTCTACCACTATTGCCTGTCTGTAATTTCAATGATTACACCAGCATTTTGTGCAGGACCTGTGAAACGAGGCTACACTGTGCGTGTGAAAATGATCTCAACGGAAGTATCTAAAGATCTTTGTAGAAAGAATCCTTGTCTTTGGCACCAGATAACATGTAACAACTTGACAAGGCTTTAGAGAACAGGACATACTTCTAAGTTAAACTTTAGAAATTCCCAAGTTTATCAGATATGAGCAGGTATGCCATCCTATTGATTTATGCACTTCTATATTTCCTGCTTGATATGTTAAGTGCCTGTTAACTGAAAAATTCCTACAAAATATAGAGAAACTCCCCCTCTGCTAACACTACTCAAATTTTTTATTTTTGTGTATTTGCAAATTTAGAAATTGATCGTGGTAAAATAAATTTAGGGTTCAATTGTATGGAGTTGTTTGGAAACTTTTTCTGAAAAGGTAAGATTATTTGTAAATATACATAGATATATTATTTTACAAATTTGTGCATCCATAACAAATTTGGTTTGCAAAGCAGTACTTCCTGCTTGCCTGTTGCCATATTATGTAAACTAAGATAGCACCGTCACTGTCAAGGCAAGCTTCTCTTCATCTGAGTCATTAAGCTGTTTATTTCTAGCACAACAAGTTTTATACCAGCAAATTATTATGTTACTGTTCCTATGCAGACTGCAGATTGTATCCTTGGTGAGGCCACTGGTCTCTGGTGCTTCCTTAGGCTCCTGGTTTTTCAGTGTGTTATATCACAGGTTGGCCATGAAGTCACTGGTCTTTGGTTCCTGGAGTGAATAAAGTAAGCAGCAGCCCTGCCTATAAATATTGTGTATTTCTCTTTTTAGGAGGGTTATGCAAACACGTTTGTTGTAGAACATCAGCTAACAGCTTTAAGCTGTATTACATTCAGAAATGTGACAGGTAATGTGTTGTTGTTACGCAGTGCTACAATGATATCCTGGAGAGCTCTTTATTTCCATCAGCAATACACTAACTACGTGCCAGTTTTATAGAAAGAGATCTCCTGTATGTGCAGACATTACCTGACGTGCGCCATTATTCAAGAGCAATCTACGCGCTGACTATTTGTAACTCCGGCAGAGCCACAATGTATGAATGAATTTCAGTGCAAAAATGAAATACATTGGGTTTCTAATAGAGTATTCTGTTTTTTCTATTAAAAGGGGCCCATATATTCAGGTCATTTTTGCAATGACAGCACAGCAAAAGGTGTTTTGTTTTATAAAAAAATAAAAAATCATTTAACATTTAGTATTATAAAAGCCTCTTGCGGAGTCAGAGCTTGAGCTGTCCATTCAGCTTCTGACTGGAGAGATTTGGATAATGGGGGTAAAATACCTTTCCAGAGAGACTATTGCTTCAACACCAAGAATAAGGGTCTTTTTCAACAGCATGTTCACAGGGAGCACCGCTTTGGTGTACTGTATGGTACATTAGTAGTTTATTTGTAATGCTCCATACACAGACTATTTATAGTTGCTATTGTTAGTGATTGATTCAAGTGATAGTAGAACAAGTGAGCGCTATGCCTATAAAGAGAGGAAAAAGAAGGATGAGTGAAGGGATCCACTGCATCCTCACTAATAGGAAACAATAGTAATTAATGGCAGCCTGACATTTAGCAACCTGCCAGTGCACAAACACCTTTAATGAACAGCTATTCTAATGCTGGGCTTTACCCTGGACAGTCACAATCCTGTGTGTGTCCTGTGTACAATCCTTGTATTTACGCCTAACTACTGCCACGGAGGAGGGAAATATGTTATGCACATTCTAGGCTAGTCTTTTTACTCCTGAGGAACCTGTGAAATATATTTTAGTTCTCTTACAAAACTTAGTAAAACTCTTCTAAAACCAATTTCGTAGGGGATCAATAGGAAAAAGATTCTTTAATTGGTGGCCAATGAAAAGAATGCCCACATACAATGGTGGTCTGGAATAACATCTTCATAGACACTAAAAACATCATTTAAGTCAGCTGGCACTACAAAGAGTCTTTGGCCCCAGAACTATGTAAGCATCCTCAAATGGGAGGTCAATCAGCCACAGTTTGAGGACCCCCTAGTAATCTCGGGAGGGACCCTGGTTAAGAATAGCTGGTAAAGGCCTTAGGAAATTAGTCTTTGCTCCCTTAGTGTCAGTATTAGTTTGTACATCATTTATTAAAAGCAAGCTTAAAAACTTTAATTTTCTTGTCCAAAGCAACCACTTGGGAACATTGGATTATCGCTGGTCTTTCTTTAATTAGCAGTAAACAATAGGATCTGGATGTGCTTTCAACGTAAGATTTACTCACAAGTTTGGACTGAAAGGGCCTGGATAGTTGGATATGAATACTTTTATTGTTTAGGAAGTCCCTCATACTACACCGTTCCTAGCAAATTAATTGTACAGAGATTGTACAATTAGACTGTAAAACTTTACAGTTTTCGTCACTAAAATATATTAACGTTATGTAGTATGATTGCATAAAACCCGCTTTAAAAAAAGTATAATTTAAGGACATTGTTTCCAAATTTTTTATTCTGTCTAATAAAAAGCCATGAAAGGGTAACCTTATCAGATGATTGCCTGCCTTGTGAGTGCTTGGAAGTTTATAGATTTATTCAGTGTGCAATATTAGAAGAGTAAAGAGATCACCTCCACGGAGCTACTTGACATTTTAGCGGCAAAGCTGCACATTTGGTTTTGAAGTGTAGTGAGCAGGGCAGGAATTTTGATGAAAAATGCTCCATATGGCTCCCAGAGCTGCAGGTTCTGTAAAGGTAAAGGTTGTGGCCCAAATAATTCACATTTATTTCACTGGGGGGATTCGATAGCAAGATCTTGGATCATTTCCTTCTTGGAAAAGACGAGTATTTCCTATGTTGATCTGCATACATTTTTTCTAATTGAACTAGTGTATTCATAAACATGAAATGCAGCATATTTAGGTTGCATGGGACTTTTGAAGTTTAAACTCAAGGTTTGTGCATACTTGGGAAAAGCAGTATACTGACACACAAAATTAGATTCTATATACGGGGGGAGTCAAGAAATCTCCACTATTACAAGGATGAGACATAGTTATTTTTTTGGGCAAAGTGACATTGTCTGTGTAAAGAAATACTGTTTGGCGACTTCTCCTTCCCCTGTGTCAGTCATTAAAAATACCTGGTGGTGGGTATAGTGGACCATGTGCGCTCCTCCTATGTGACAGTGTTTGGGTCTATCAGCCAATCCCGTGACTGACAAAAGTAACAATGTCAATAGTAAAGATGCCACCGTTCCTCCTATTAACTGACACCAAATAACACTTGTGTGTCGGCTGGGGATACAATGATGGGAGAGCACTGGCAAGATGAATATTAGGTGGTCGGGCTCCTTTTGCACAGTGCTCAAGGGGGCATTTAATTTTTTAATAGTTGATTACTATTACATTCCAGTTTTTGTAACTAAGACTGAGATCAGAATTCTCAGAAAGTTTATTTTGCCTCTTGCATTTTATCACAATGTTCCTGGGATCATTCATGGAGCATCTACTGCCCCTGGCATTAGTTAAATTGTTTATATGCAGGTTGTGTTCATTGAAGGCTAATATACTTACATGTTTAGAAAACAGTACTATTCTGCTTTTAGAAACGTTGGAAATCAGAGGATCGTCATACAATTGAATGAATCTGTGTGCTTCAGAGCTAGTTTCTGTATAAGAAAAACCCTTAATGTTGTGTCCTACCTTTGGCATCCACACTGGCAGGAATTTACATTTCTTGTGTATGGCCAGTCTTTCTCTCCAACATTATATTGGACATTTCTAGGAAAAGAAAGAACATCTCCTGTAATATTCTGTTTTGTGTATTGCTCCTGATATAGAAGATGGAAAAGGAGACAACCATTTCTAAAAGGCAAACCACTAAATTACCATCAGAAATATAAAAACGTTTTGTGCCCCTAGTTCTGTAATCTACACATCCTTGTTGGACAGGATGTGACCTTGTGTTTCTCTTTTGCATTTTAAAGCAAATTAACTTAATAAAAGCCATCATCCTGTAATTGGATAGTAAAAAAGCACAACACAAAGATTAGGTCAATGCTGTATTTTGTTCCCATATCAGCCAGCTTCCTCTGCAGTGTAGGAGAACCTGTTTGGCTTACTATACTGCCCTTTTCTTATTTCAGTCTAAATCACTAGAGGAGACTAAAGTAAAGTCAAACCTTTTTTTTGATAACTAGAAATCACTTTAATCATTATATAACATGGAACCTAACGTACAATATTTATCCTGATGCAAGGCTTTAAAGCTGTTCCTGAAATAAGCTAGAGTTATGTAGAAAAGTGTAGCCTTTAAAAACTATAGAGAACAGCTAGGCCTTAATTTAAATTCCTTGACATTCCTTGGTTACTTCTGTTAGGGTCATAGGTTAAATTTTCGGTCTGTTTCCTTTCACCGTTGGGGACACAGATTTCAGTAAACACATGAAGGTTGTGGAGGTGGTTGAGGAAGGCTGTGTATGAATAAAAAAATCCTGCAAACGTCACCTGGATGAGTATTAATGATTATATTTATTATTTGTATGACATTAAAACCTACCAACACATTTTGGTGGTTTACAGATCTGTTTTCAAGGCTTTGGTAGTGTTAGGTCTGTCTGCCATGACTACTGCAGTCAGTAACCTAATGTACTAACCATGTTCCAGAGAAGCCTTTCTCAACCTATTTAACATGTGGTAGACTTGTAAATAACTTTCAAACCCTTGGGAACCCCTAACATTATTACCAATAACCATAGCTCACAGTACACTGGAATAGTGGTAATTGGGAATAATGCCTCTTATATTGTTGGCAAGTGTCACCCTTAAGCTGCATACACATGTGCAATTATTGTCGTTGCAAAGGATCTTTTCACGGATCCTTTCCAGCGACTAAGGACTGCACAATGCATGAGTGCTATACATACAGCACCATTTTGCTCTATGGAGAGGGGAGGGCGAGAACAACAGAGTGGCACCCTGCTGTGCGCTCTCACCTTCCCTTGCATTAGGATCGTTTGTGGTCCATCGTCCATGGGTTCGCCAGGACGGTCGTTCGGACAACTGGCGCTGTACACATGCCCGATTCTTGCCCGTTATCGACCCTAAGCCGATTATCTGGCGAGAACCATTGGACGTGTGTACGTAGCTTTAGAGGTAGCCAAAAAGTGGTAATGAACTTGAGAGGCACAAACTGCCTATTGCTCAAGGAACCCCTGGCAAATTTTGGTGGAACCCTAGGGTGCCACAGAACTCTAGTTAAACACCATAATCTATAGTGTTTGCTGGGTGCACAGCAGACACTCCAAAACACTGGTCATTATTCTCCATCCAGATATTTGTTAGGTTGTTCTGTTCATGCACATCGCTCCTTTCTTGAATGGACCAACATTTAAAGGATCCTTTACAAGCTAACTCACCACAGACCTGCTTGCTGCTATCTCACAATGCTATCTCATCCATAAACTGTAGTCAAAAATCATCTAACAGATTTTCTAATTTTTTTTCTAATTGTACCATGTTCATGTTTCTTTTTTTTCTTTTTACTTTTCAGGATGAAATTGCCAAAACTCTTTGTTTCCATCGTCGATCTCTTCGGTAACGACCAGTGAACACAGGGTTTTCTTAAGAGAAAATGAAGAATCATGTGGCTTGTTATTTTGTGGCACTGTGCGCAATAACAATTGGATATACATCAGAGAGGTCAGCTGCTGATTTGGATGTGACTCCTAGGAAAACTATAACCTATAACGGTAATTGGGTTTTTTAATTTTTTTCCTTCTGATAGGCATTTTGAGAATTGCTTGCCAAGAGAGACATTTTTTATGCTGATGAGCTGATTATAGATAAGCCTCTATCCGTTGCATCTATCAGATGTTATTGACTGCTTAATGAGCATGGGAGTGATGGCACTTACTAGAAGCAGCAACTCTGTCTACGGAGAATAAATTAGTGCTTCTAATGATGATTGGGAGCTCCTGTATGCAGATTACTTGGGCAGAGATGAGTTGTTATGATACCTCCCAAGGCACAAATAATGTTGTGTATTTTATAGGTCCATCATGATTTGGTTAATAAAATCTATCTCTGCATTGGAACAGTAATTGCTGGTGGCAAATCAAAATAGGGTTCTTATTAAAACAGGGAATCTGCCATTGAGACACATGGACCTGGAAGATTCCTGGGAATGTTTTAGGGAATGTCTGATTCTCTGTTTTTTAATTGAAGTTTTTCGAGCAGTGTATCTCTACCTTTTTACCATGGAGGAACCCATTGAAATAACTTTCAGGTCTTCGGGAATCCTTCCATAATTACTATATAAACACCTCAGGGTAAATTAGCAAGAATTCCATTTACATTGCTGGCCATTGGGGAGAATGTCACACTTATAGATAGCCTAAAAGGAACCCCTAGAAATCTCTGGTCAATGCTAGGGTTTCACATAACCCTGACTGAGAAACCCTACCTTAAAATCAACTCCACAAGCTACATTTTCTTTGTAGCGCAAAACCACAATTCCCACAAATGTGTACTGGCCTATTAAAAAATGTTTTTAAAAAAATTTTTCAGTAATCACCCAGTTGGTTTTGGGTGCTTACTAAAGAGTTGGGTCCCAATACAGGGCCACCACCCACCTACAACTTCTTCCCACCCAGCTTAATACAATCTCTTGGTAGGATACCGTAATGTTATAGTAAAAAAAGCTACATTTTTTTAAACTGCTTTTTAGTAAAAACGTAAATGTTCATAGTCGGTGTACAGGCAAACCTTAATAAATCTTTTTTCAGATGATCACTGTCTTAATTTATAGTAAAGTGGTAAAAAATGTTCAGCTTCACTTCCTGAACTAGTTCAGGCCCCAGAATGGTCGCTTTAATACAAAGCTTCATGGGTATTTTTGTGTCATGATGGATTCCAGGATTACAGATGACATCTATTGATCCGTGTCCTTAATTAAATTCATGAAACCTTTTTATATTTTGAACAGAAAAGCGTACAATATACCACGATTGAGCGATGGGTTCGAAGAAGTGAATACCTTATCACATTTTGCACTTTTGTTATGGAACAGCTGATTGACATAGGGGATGATTAATTGATCAAAGTACAAAGCATGTTGTCATACAGATTATTTCATTGCATTCATCCTGTGTTAGTGGGTGTGTATATGAGTGATATGTATAATAAAAATATACACACTCATACTACAAGCTACATTGAAATTCTGTATCTAAATTTTTTATATTTTGGGGTGAAATAGGGAATGGTAACAAACTCTGTTTCGATTTTTACGCCTTTAATTTTTTTGTGGGTATACTGCAAGAAAGTGGAACACTTCCTAATTATGAACTGATAGTAATACAAGCCAGGTTCTAAAGCTCCACTTTTCTCAACCCTCTCTACAATTTGAAGCATCTTCTGCCATTCCATGAGATAATTATTAGTGAGTTGTTCAAATGTTGCTGATATAAGTACACTGCTGATGTTCTGATGTAATTCGGCATTTGTCTGTATACATAATGTTTGTATATTTGTATGTTAATAAAATATATGTGAAGGCTGTCTGAGTCTTACAGACTTTGGTGGGAGATGTTCCCTTCTTGCACCAATGGGATTCACCATGGTATTTCTTTGCAGTGCCTAATAATGGTGTAATTTTAGAAACAACATTTTCTATGTATTTCAATTTGAAGGCAAAGGATTCATTGACTTATACCCGTGCATATAGACATTCTTGAGAGTTCTTTAAAGATGCTTCTGAAAAAGTATAGGATGGTTGTTTTTACATGTTTGTTGTTGTAAGGCCTTGCTACTTGTGAGCAGATCTCAACAGATTCATAATTTTCAAACATATTATGGCCAAATGTTTCTGGACCATGATATTTATTACACCCATAAAAACTTGTTAGAAATTCGATTTCAAAATCATCAGCAATGATATGGAATTACCACATAGTGAGTGTGTGAGCTTAGCTAAACATAGTGGGCTTGATTTATTAGAGATTTCCAAGACTGCAGAAGACTATCATGAGAGACCCTGGGTGATCCAGCAATCCTTTAAATGGATTTCTTAAAATCATTTGCTATTATTTAGCAAATGTTTTCAATCCTGTACCAGATCCATTCAAGGATTGCTGGACCCAGGTTCACCCATGGTAGTCTATCTTTTCCAGTTATGGTGAGCTTTGATAAATCAATTCGAATGTATAGGGTCATTTCTCCAGCAGTGTATGATCGGATTTTCCAGTCCTTGCATTATTTCAAACAAAAAAAATATTTTTTTATTATTATTATATATAATTATAGGTATAACAGCTCATGTTCTGGGAAGACTTTCAAAAAAGGATTTGGAGTTTGTTGGAATTTGTACCTAATTAGCCAAAAGAGCATTTGTGAGATCAGTTTCTGAGTGAATATGGGAAGACCTGGCTTGCAGCTGGCATCCTTCTTCTTCCCATGGTGCATGTTGCTCTAAATCAGACACCACAACCCAAATGTCTTTTTATGATGTAAAATTTACAGTACAAATCACTCTAACAACCAAACAATTTGGAGGTGGTACTTTAGTCATATTGGTAGGTGTAATTGAATAATTGCTTATATAGTAAAAGTATTTTGTTGCTGTTGATTTTACATGGCCCTTTATTTCCTATTTGTCTACTGCTTGCACTGTAAAAAAAGTTTGATGGCTCCTATAATTTACAGATATATCTATAATATCTTTATTAAACCATCCAGATTTTATCTTTTTTCTTTTGTGATGTGATTGTTGTGCCCACCAGTAGAACGGCATTGCTCGGAAAAGACCAGCTTTCTGTGTGCATGTGTTTTCCCATCATCAAACCTGCTGACTTGCACAATTTCCCTGGTAAGGACTTCTGTATTTTCTGGTAATATGCAGATGTGATCTTACATCACCTGTCGCTGTTGTTAGATGGAATATTCCTCAGGGAGAGTTTTATTGACCTTGACGCATATTAGGAATTAAATTGCAGCATTTTAGGATATGCAGAGTAAGCAATGTTTGGTGGCTCTACATGCTGAAAATTTTCCTTAAGTTTTTAGAAGGGCATTTAAGGTTGTTTTTTAAACCTTTTTTTCCTTTTTCTTTTTTTTTTGTTTTTACTGCTACCAACAATGTGGGAAATAATATGCCAAAACCTTATAGGGTCCAGTTACAGTTTATGATTTGATATATCGACCCAAGAACTTAAGCAGTGGTCCCTTGTGTATCTGAGATGAACCTTACTTATGTTCCTACATCAAAAACACTCCTTGTAACTAAACCAGAGGATCTAGTACAGTCAAACCCAAAAATATGGTATTAACACCAAAACAGAAATTTAAACCTATCTTGGTGGGAATATGATTTTACCTTGGATAGATTTTCCATTTCTCCTGTTCTTTGTGACAGGATCACGTAAATGTGGCACAAACAGCAAGCCAAAGTACATGGCTTCATCATGGCGCTTTACATCATGTATGGTTCTATAGCATTTATGGCTGTACAGCTTTAGGCTACATTCGCACGTCAGATGATTCTCATGCACTAATTGCCTCAGGGCTGATATCAGACGAGAATCTGGCGTGTATGCAGCACTCGTTCCGTAGTCTGTCCTGACAGATCCACGAACATCGCATTATCGTAATGAAAGTATAGGGAAGAGAGCGCAGTGGGATGCTGCTCCATCATTTCTCCCCCTTCCCCTTTCCATAGAGCTTGTTCATGCATCGTTCAGTCTTTTGTCATTGGAAAGGATTGCGAAAGATTCTTTCCAACGACAATTATTGCACTTGTGTACCTAGCCTTAATTTTTGAAAACGAAACACTCTCTTACTCGAAAGTCACTTTTTGTCCCAGAAATGTCTAATAATGTAATGTCGGAGGTCTTGAAGTGTAATGTTGTCTGGATTGAATCCAATCTTGCAGGTAAAAGCCATTTTAGCAAATGAAGTTGATATCACAGTGTGCCAATTGCGGGGCATCTCATCATACAAACTGTCATGCAGTGGGCCAGTAAAGTGCACTGGCATTAAACTCCTTATTAGAGTTTTCCAACATCCTAACAATTCTACTTTTTCAGTGAACCTCAGCATCCCAAATAAGTGTCCACTATTTTTGAGTATAGGAGAACATGTGACAATCCATCTGCGTGCCTATAATGCATCTTATATGAGCAAAGGCTCTATCACTATCATGTGAGAGTTGTGTGTTAATCACATATATCAGCTCCATAAATTAAAACCTACAGTCCCCAAAACCAAATATTACATTAAGGAGTTTCCTGGGATCCCATATCTGCTCTGCATGCAAATGTCTAAAAGAGGAATTCTCCTGCTTTAAGAGTTTTCTGTTGTATCTTGGGTACAGGGCATGAAATTTGACTTTACATACAGAAACAGGTTTTTTTTCCAGCAGGGGATAAGAACAAAAACAAAATGCAAAATGATCCCAAAGCTCCCCCACACAATGTTTATACACAATATTTCATATTTATTATTATACTGTATTTAAATAGCACCAACATATTACACAATGCTGTACAATTTCAATAACACCAAAATCCAGTGTTGTTACCTGAGTATAAACTGATATTGTCTTTCCAATAGTATTTTGGTTTTCACGCGAGTATTAAGAAACCTAATTGAAAAAAGAAACAATTTTAAAAAGTTTGTATTGTTATTTCCAACAATATTGAAATTATTTTTTATCATTCTTTTTATATAAAAATATAGGTGCACATAGGGGAGCAACTGCAAGGGGGCGTCTCCGGCTCTGGTGGTTCCTAAACCCCCTTGGCCAATCCGCCAGCAACCGGCCGGCATTAGGCCAGATCGGCCAGGGGACGTTAGGCCGGAACGAACTACCGGCTAGGCCAGATCTGTCCTATGTAATGATACAATAGGAGCACCCCCTAGCTGCGGGTCTGCATGTCTTCAGCTACATACCTAACCCTATATAGAAAAGGAATAGTAAGCCACTGTAAAGTACCCGCAAACATTTTATACTGTTAGCAACAACTTGGATTTTTCAGTCACTTTTACTGCATTACCCCCTTTGCTATGGTCCCCAAGAAATGGTAAGTTCAGGTTCACTATTGCCATTGGCTTTAAGGTGAATCTTTCCAAGTCCAGAGAAAGTGTTGAGCTAATTCACAGAATTGTAAAACTTTAATTGACCAAAAGGACTCTGACCTATGGCCAGAAAGCTCAGAAAGGCCAGTAGCTTTTGGAAAAGCCTGTTACCTTTCTGTATTTACCCCAGAAGCAGTAAAGACTAAATGGGAGCTCAGAGCCTCCTGGGACACAAATGTCACAAATCCCAGGAGGTTTGGGCTGCTCCTTCTGCGCCTGCCAGAGATCAGAAGAGATTTTAGGGTGAGCAGATTTGATATGTCTACTTCTCACAATCATATCTCATTCCATTGTGTTTGTAGGCACTGCCATTCAATATAGATTTGCCACATGCCACATGAAATTGCAGTCTGCTATGGGTGGTGGGTCAGTTTGGCTAAAATGTAGGGGGTTTGGGGGTGATTTGGAGAGTTGAAATACTTCTTGTACAATGTGCATTTTCTGACCTGAAATACAAAATTGTACAACTATGCTATGTTAAAAAAAACTAGGGCAGCTTCTATGGGGAATTGGATGGTCTGCAGTGGAAGGTGAGTTAGCTTGTAATGTATACTTACCTCACTTCCTACCTCCTACCTATGTGGCTTGTGTACCCTACACCTACCTGCTTTTGCAGCCAGGCAATGTATGGGGAAAGGCCATGCTTACCTACTGACTGAACCTCTGCCCTCCTTCCTCCCATCACTGTGAGACCCTCCTGAAACACTTCAATATTCTACAACCTTTCAGGAGACAAGGCTAGTGTGCCACCATTCTACCCCCTTCCCACCCACCCAGCCTACTTAGGGGGGGATTGTGTCACCCGCACATTGCCTCCTGTCCTGTTGGCTGCTTTGGAGCTTCCAGGGGGACACAGGGATTCACCAGGAGATGCAGCCAGAGGATTGCAGGCAGGCCATCCATGGTTGTGGTTGTCTTCTTGTGTTTGTGTTTTTTTATTTTCTTGATGAATGGCACCTAAGCATGACCTAAGCCATACCAATTGTCTGACTGGGTTACCTCCCAGGCTCCCCTCTCTCAAATCTGCTAACTGATCTGTTCTTATAATCCCCAGTAAGCTGTGAGCTCTCTTCACTGCTCAGCGCTTGCCCAAACATTAGTATGCTGCAACAGTATTTATACTACTGTAGATTCTAACGTCATCAACTCATGGAGACCAACATTTTTTTTTTTTTTTTTTCTCTTTAGCTATATCTTCTTTAGTCACTACAATGTCTCATGCTGCATTCTGGTCCATTTTCACCAAGAAAAGAAAAAAAAAAATAATAAAGGAAAGAACTGTAACTGTCTGTATTGAACATTACCCATAAGCCCTTGCAATATGCAAATTTTTATCAACAATGAGCATTGTGATTGGTTGAATGAAAAGCAAAGAATAAGACAGATTGTTTTTCCCAAACCCAATTTTAAAAGATCATCTATGTATATTTGTAAAGGTAAGGGCATGAAAATACACATTTTTACTAATGCAAAGATGAAATAAAAGGTTTATTTATTATTACATCACCCCAACCGCTATTACACTGCAATGTGAGATGCTCAGCTATGGGGTCCTTAGGGGCTATCCAAGCTGTAAGAGGTGTCTGTGGAATGCCTGCAGGAGCCTTGGGGTCCTGAAGGGGATGTCCAAGCTGCCTGTAAAGAATATGCTACCACCTGTGCCAGATCCCATGAGAATCCAGAGAGCCTGAAAATGTGGTCAGTCTCCTGGCCTCCCGTAACTGCAGGACTGGGGAATGGAAAGAAAGGTTAAGATGTTCTTGAACTGGTTATGGAGCCGCCCGCAATGGAAGTCACCGGGGATGGCCAGGGGGTTGGAGAAGGAATGTCATGGTCACTAAGGGTCCTGCCACTGGTGAATATCCCTGGGGGACCGGTGAATGTCACTGGGAGAATCAGCTTAATATTGGAATGTCTCTAGGTGAAATCTGCCTGTTGCTGGGTGTTATTTGTATATTATGATGTCCTCTTGGTGCACGATTATTTTTGTTCAGATATTTTACTCTTACCAACACACACATAGAAAAGCTATTACAATATTGTGATATTTGACTAAATCACATATTTGTTGGTCAGTAATCTCAAGTATTGTGGCCAGATGTACTACTGACTAAACGTAGTCAGTGAAGGTAGCCTCGTGTTTTTCTATATTTGCTTCATTCTCATCATACATATGCAACTTCATTAAAAAAAATAATTTCTTGTAGTCAGCAGCTAAAATCAAACACTAATTTTCCCTTAAAAACAAAGCAAAGGTCACAAATGACCTTTATTTTAAAAGGTTGTCATTTTCATAATTGTCCAACCCACTGACACCAATACTATGTATGAATCTCATGTCCTGTACAGGTTTCATTATAATTTACATTTACATTATAAATAAAAAAAGGACAAGAATAATATTCTTTTGACCACATTTATTTTTACAAATATCTGTTCTTAGGAGGAGCTGGAAGCTGCGACTGCGGCTCTCTTGGGTTTGGGTGTTGTACCTTCACGGAATCCATTCCTGTGTGGGGAGAGGAGTGGTTAGTAGGAGGCTCATCATACAGAAAAAGTTTGCACACTTCTATTAAGCTTATCTCAGTTAGAATCTGAAATCACTGAAGAATTCATATGTTCAGACATTTATTTGTGAGACATCACGGATAAGCGTCATTATATCTCATGCCAGGTTACCCAAACCCTAAACATTTCATATATTTCCTCTATGAAGCTCTGATTAAACTACTCAAACATTTATTAATTTAGGAAAAATACATGCAGTTGATTGGGAGAAATACACACGTCCGGCCTCCACACAAGTCACATAAAAACTCATCTCGCCCAGCATGCTTTGTCCTAGTGCTATTCAGTGCTGACAATCTGCAAAATTCTCAAAAAAAAAAAAAAAAAAACACCCTGAAGCTACATGAGTCCTACACTGACCCCAGAAACTCCCAACTATTGCCCCACCACTGCTAACCTGACCCTCATACTTAAAAACCAATCCCATCGACACCATTTAGCTGGGCGCAACACCCTGCACATTTTAATAACCACCCGGCTGTTTTTGGGCGATTAGTGAAGAGTTAGGTCACAATACAGGAGCTGCCGACCTCTTACTATAATTTCTTCCCACTCAAAAAAAAAATTATGGGTTCAACACTGCTCTTACTTGTACACACCAATTTTCCACAATGCTGCAAGCAAAACCTCCGCAACAAAGACTTTAGAGGGCCTTGTTTTAAAAATGTGGAAATGTGGCAAGCAATTTGTCCTCATATCTCATCTGTTCTATGAAAAACCCATTTACATTGCCTTCCAAACATCTGGAAAAAAGTCTTGCTATTCTGGTAAACGTTTTTCACACCATCCACCAAATATGCAGAAAGTAGAGAAAATTTAAAGCCAAACTGAGAATTTATCACTATGGTCTCTGAAGGTTTCTTTTTACAAGCATGTAGCTAATCAATCAGAATCCAGGCACATCTAGTCCCACTGCTTTCTAGACCAGTGGTTGCCAACCTTTTGGATCTCACGGACCACTAAATCTATGGACTCCGCAAGCTCAGGGAGCCGTGTGTCAGTCACAGGGAAAGAAACTTCCCCCAGAGTGATGCCCTGATGCCAAAACATGCCCATTCTCCCATCGCTGGTCTGAGATGGGAGAGGGGGTGGGGTGTGTCCAGAGAGAAAACCCGCACATCGCTCCGAGCCTGCAATCCATATGGGGGACTTGGTCTGCGGATTCTGCTGCAGCCAAAGCCAATTTTTTTTTTAAATAACTTGGTTTATAAAGTTCTTTTTAAGAAATAAGCTAATATTGACATCAGCAATAATTCTCCATATCAGGCCCAGATAAGACAGGCATTTTCCTGAAATTAATGACTTGGCAACCCTTTTAGACACATCATTAAAAGTGTTGGGGATTTGAAATGATGGCTGTGCAAATCTGAAGGCAGGAGATTAAGTACTTAGGCTTACTTCCTTTATGTACAAGAGGAAATGAAATAGAAAGTTACCAAATACCTTTTTGGAAATGAGTACAAATGCCTTGAAAATGTAATTACCTTTTTATATATAAAGCTGTCAAGGTGAGTTACAGTATCATGATGGATTCTGTTTAGAGCCTTGTCTGCAGTATTCTGCGTACCTGCTATTAAACTGGCACTCGACGCTACAGATACATCTCTGTAACTAGAACATATAACAATGACACAGTCCCAGGACACATACATATTGCAATAGAAGATGGCAGGTTTGTTGGGAAGAAGAGAGCAGTCTGAAAAATGTCAGCCTACGACTGCAAGAAAAATAAGACCGCAAGGTTTTCTAAAATTAGGCGTTTTACGGAACGGTTCTACAAATGCAGTATGTCACAGGCTTTATTTGTAAGGATGGAAGCTGTAGCCAGAGGCTGTAAAAAATTATGTTTGGAAGTTTATGAGAAGCATACACACAAATTAATTATAAAGATCAGTTCAAATAAGTAGCTATGTACATAGTGCTGAAACCTAAAACATTAAACTAGATTTTGGCACTGAAGTTTGCAAAGTGGATTGTGATTGTGGCCCATGTTATTGCCCATTACCATTACTGTTCACATCACCAATTTATCTTTTTGGTCAACCCATACCAGTTCACTGGCTCCAAAGAAGAATATATAGTCTTCCTAATTCCTAAGAAGAGGATCAAGGTTTTTGGTCAGTGATGGATACTAAGGGCCTGATTTATTAAAGCTCTCCAAGGCACTTGGAAGCTAGGTGATCAAGCAAACCTGGAATGGATTTCTTCATTGTCATTCGCTATTTGCTAGCAAATGCTTTGAATCCTGGATCAGATCCTTCCCAGGTTTGTGGGATCACCCAGCTTCACTGGTCAAAGTGTATCCTCTCTAGCCTTGGAGAGCTTTAATAAATCAGGGCCTAAGTCTTGACTTGTGGGTAGAGGTTTAAAGATAACCTTTAAAACAACATAGATGCCGCCATTGCTGATTCCTCTTTCTACAAGTGTTGGATACCTGACCGTCATGGTGACCTACTGTCTTCATTATTTTCAGTCATTTTCCCAGAATAAGTACGCAACAAAATGGTAGTCCCTGTTCTATTCCAAAAGTTTTTTTTAAATAATGATGATACCCCCAGGCTCAAGGATAGCAATATTTATGCAATAAATTTTAGCTACAATGAATTGTATATATAATGTATCAATATATTATTCATATATTTCCATGCCAAAAAATAATAACTTCCCTGGGAGCAGACTTAATTATCTCAGGAACACACTGAAACAAAGCAGATTGAAGAATTCATGAAGGTGCTAATGAGGACTATGAACTTGCTGTCAGTCAAGCAATTAGCAATGTACACTTCCTCAAACATTTAGTGAAGAGGTAATTACGAGCTTCACAGATCATTTTTATGAGGAACAAATGAGGCAGCAGTAGATTCCTATTAAGCATTGTAGACAATTGATATGGGTCCAACAAGTTGTACCAAGCACTGTGTGTAAAGATGGCCAATATTGTGTTAGGATACAAAGTCCCTGATGGTATGTGGACTCGAGGCGCTCTGGGACCATTATGCTACATGGCTTGACATCCAAAATCTGCTGGCTCAGTGCATTCCAACACACCTGGCACAGCCCTGATTGTTTAATCCTATCCTGCCCCTTTTAGAACATCCAGCCTTTTGGGGCATCATACCAAGGTTTGTGTGACAAAATGTCATCATATAGTCAGTGACAATGAAATTTGCTTTTCAGTTCAAAGTGTGATTTACAGCCTTAACCACAAACTAAATTTAACCAAGAAAAATACAGTGTCAAAAAATGATTGTTCTAGGAGGAAAATCGCCAGGGGCATCCATGAGAAATATTAGCTATGTGCTTGCAAAGAAGTGAAAGGGTCATATTAATAATTCTGTTCTGTGTTGAATACCGTAATTGCTTTTTATAAAAGCATTTTGTGCTGCAGAATTTTAAACGAGAAGTTAAGCTAATATTACAGTATTAAATTCAGATATTATCATTAAGTTTACTTTCCTTGTAATACCATTAACCTGTGATGATTTGCAGTTGTATGATCTGGTCATGGGCAGTAACACAGGGAATTACCTTTTAAAGAGAAAGTTACATTTCATATGTAGCTAGGATAGGCTATGGAGTTTTGTATGTTGACTCCACAGGAAAAGACCAAATGGTCCATTCTTTTTGACCCCTCTTTTTAGTAAGCTTGTTGTTAAGTTTTGCTATAGATCTAAGTTTATACCGGGCAAACCTAACTTGAAGACAGGCACACTACTTCTGGGAATTCAGGTATATTATTTTTGAGGGTTAATTATTACCTTTATTCCTGCATTCCCTTGTTCCTAAGCTTGGTTTCACTAAAAATGCTGTCCTTCTGAACCATTTTATTATCTCTAATATATTTATAGATTTGACTCATGTTTCTTGTTTCTTGATCGAAATTTTCTTCAGACTTTTTCACCATTTTTATTGTCTGTCTCTTGACATGTTTTATTTGATCAATATATTTTCCAGCATATTTTGATTAGATTTTTTTCCAGAACTAGACACCTCTCACTCTCTGGCCTCAGTTAATCTCAGTTTGCTGTCATATCAAATAAACACCTTCAAACTTCTTTTTGCTGTAGTTCGGGCCAACACTTTCCCTGTTCTGCTGCATTGACCAAACTATCAGCAATGCTACAGAAAAACACGTTAAAAAAAAAGAAAAACCTGGCCTATCAAATCTTTAGTTATATTACTTAAGCTGCATACACACGTCCAATGGTTCTTCCTCAGGGCTGATATCGGGCGAGAATCTGGCATGTGTACAGTGCCCATCGTCCAAACGACTGTCCTGGCGAATCCACGGACGATGAACGATCATAATGCAAGGGAAGGGGAGAGCGCACAGCAGGGTGCAGCTCCCTCGTTCTCCCCCCTTCCTCGTTCTTCCCTCTCCAATAGAGCAGAATGGTCCTGTATGTACAGCACTCGTTCATGCATCGTGCAGTACTTAGTCGTTGGAAAGGATCGTGAAGGATGCAACTTTATACACAGATTAATCAGAACACAATCTTGTATAGTGTATTGTACATCATTAGTGACTTCTGTTTTAGATGAACTCCATTTACAACGCCTCACTCTATTGTCTATCGTTTAACCAATCATGTATCCACTGATCGACTTTTACAACTTAGCATGTAAAACTAATTTATGAGATTATAATGTGAAATTCTAATAATTGCCCTTGTGAAATCAGTATAGGCCAAGATATAGTCAAAAAAACGGTCAGATTGGTCTTCCGTTATCTATGGTCAGTATAGTCCTACTGCTTTATCATCTTTACTTTACTATGTCTTGTGGATAGGTACAATATCAGCTGTCTGCCAGTCATGGAAACCTTTAAGAGCATCCCACCCATTGCCACCCTTCGGGAATGAATGGGGGGTGGGTTAATGAGCTTTTAAGTGCTGCCTACTGTAAAATGTTGAAACACTGGTTCGTTAAGAGCCAACACAGTGACTGCCGAGACCAAGCAAGGTATCATCAAGTGATCAAGTTTACTTTTGTTCTTGGTGTAAAGCTGAAATTTAGGTAAGAGGCCTAAAGCCAGTACAAGACTGATACCAAGTCAGATTAGGTACTGTTTGTACTGTACATTTAATGATATTTTAATGAAGACAGAGTTGCACTTATTTGTGTTATTTAAATCTAATAATTTTTTTTATTCATCTGTTCATATTACTGATCAACCTTTTATAAAAAAAACCTTAAGGCACTGCACAGGTGTAAGTAGATTTGCCCAGCTAGGGAACAAATCAAAATGAAAGTTTTAGCAGTACAAAAGGTGTTTTTTTCTCGTTTAGCTAGAAACCTTTTTTACAAAGCAATAATTCAGCTTCACGGAGTGTTTCGAGCTGGATAGATAACTAGCTTGTTCACGGCAGACTGCAAGGTGCTTTGATATAATGGTGTGGGTCAGCTTTGGTGGTCAAGCTCACTTCTCAGAGAGCAGCAAAGCTCTGGAGCTAAGCTTTGTTACACAGCATTTTGGGAAGCAGAGCACTTTATTACTTTGATAAAATTACTCCACCAAATCGGTGTAATGATTGACTGCTTTATGGCCCACGGGAATATACTACACATTTTCCTAGATATGGGATAAAAAAAGAGAAACAGTCTAGTGTTAGATTGTAGAACCCATACATCTACTAAAATATAAACCTTTTTGAAATGTAATTTTACAGTGAATGGCATCTTTTGATTTAGAAATTAGAAAGTTGTGCCCAGATACCACCTCATAGAATGAATTGAACTTATTTTTTTAAAGCTATTGAAAGCAAAACACATTTGTGAAAAGGTTAACAACCCTTATCTAAGTTGGTCCTCCATTTTAAGCCTTAGATTGCCCTTGAAAAGTACCAGAGCTCTCCTTCTATAACATGACACATCATTGGCTGCCAGAAGTACTTACACAGTGGTTATCAATTATTGTCCTGTCCAGAAAAAAGACAAAACGACAGATAGGAATAAGAACACATAAAGTAGACAGGTAATACACAACAAACAATATCACCTAACAAACAACCAACCGAGACGGTCAAACACCCCCAATTTTTGACAATTCTAGAAAATCATTAGCAACTGCAGACTGAAATAGATCTTTAAAAAAATTAAGTAGAGTCTTTTGAACCTCCTTGGTCATTTAGTCAACCTATTATGCTGTGTTCATCTTGGAGGGGAAAAAGGAAAGATTGTTTCTTGTAAAGCATTGGTGTGTGGTTTATTCTAGGTCCTATTCCTGTTACCTGAGTTAAACAGAGGATGCGTTGTTGGCAAAATAATTGTATGGTTGGCATCAATTACTCTTGCAATGACAATGCTTTAGAGTGACAAATTGAATCAAACGAAGCAAATTCTTTATAGTTTGCACTCATTTAAAATAGTTGCAAGTCCAGCATCTTTCAGTAATCTGTACAAACTTGCTGTCTGATGACCTTCTCCTGCCTGCACATCCTCATGGTTGGCTCCACTCCTGAATCCTTTTAGCAGCCTATAACTTGTCTTTGAAGTATCTAAGGCTGGGTGTACAAGGACAGTTTAAAAACGCATGTAAACATTTCTACTGTGTTTATGAATTTTTATCAAGTTTTTTCTAGTGTTTTTAAAGCTTGCCTTTAAACTGATTGAAAACATCTCTATGCTGCGTTTTTCCTACTTATAAATGAGTGGAAACGCTGAAAAACGCACGAAATCAATGGACGCGTTTACCCACGTATACACGCATTTTCTGGCGTTTACCGTACGTTTTAATTTTTAAAACGTTACAAGGAGCGTTATCTATAAGGCTCAAAACATGCCTCAAGGTAACGGTGTAGATTAGCCTAATCGAATGCATGGTAATTTCAAAATGGGCTTTTAAAGCTAAAGGTTAAACGCTAGGGAAAACGTCCGTGTAGACCAAGCCTAAAGCCTAAAACACAAAGCAGTACAATAAACCAAAAAATATTATACAGTCTGCAGACATCATTGTTGCAAGTTAGCTTAAAATTGTCACCTGAAACACTTAAGCTGCGTACACACTTGCAATTTTTATCGTTGGAAAGGATCTTTCACGATCCTTTCCAACGACAAGGGGCTGCAAGATGCATGAACGATGCTGTACATACAGCACCGTTCATGCTCTATGGAGAGGGGAGGGGGAGAGCGACGGAGCGGCACCCTGC
>NC_092867.1:18733436-18740529 GCF_032062135.1 Pyxicephalus adspersus | reverse complement strand
TATATATATATATATATATATATATATATATATATACATTGAATGTCAATAGCCTGGCCACTGTTGCACTATAAAGTTATTATAAAGCTGAATTTTGGTGTAAAAAAAACAGTGCAGTGAGACTGCAAGCTGAAATGCTTATTTTGGTATAAGGGGAACTTAAGAAGGTATCTTACCTTTTTTCCTAGTTCACCCAATGTTTTGCTCATTTACAATGTAGGATTGTTGGAAAGGGGGGCGGGGGTAAAATAAGTAAAAGTATTTTATATATCCCCCTAGACTTAAAAATGTAATAAATATATTTATCTATGAAATATTTAAATTTATTTCTTGATTGAGACTTTAAAAGGTAGAACAAAATTGTTGTGCAGACTTGCAAGTCCCTTGTTGTTTTAAGCTACGTACACACTTCCAATTATTATCGTTGGTAAACGAACGACGAACGATCCTGCACGATATCAGCGAACGATTGTATAGCACCGATCCTGTGCATACAGATAACGACACGATCGTTCGTAGATATTGTACACACAATAGATGCGATCGTTTGAACGATACAGGAAGTTATGTGCACCACAGGAACGTTCGTTCATCACGCATGCTCAGACCATGGACGATCAATGAACGATCGTACACACGAACGATGGTCAACGATCGTCGTCCAATCCGATCCGCCGGTCCGGTCGTTCATTTCCAACGACTTTCCTCGTTCGTCGGCGTCGTTGGTTACTTTTTTTACGAACAATTTTTGCCCAATCGATCTTTCGTCGTTCGTTCGTCGTTCATTTTGAACGATAAAAATTGGAAGTGTGTACGCAGCTTTAGTTAATACAACATACTTTGTCACGACCATGACTAAAATGCACTTTTATGTTGGCTTGATTACTGTGGATTAGTAGTTTGTGCAGTTAGCACATTCATTATCAGATTAAGTCCATTATATTCAACCAGTCCTTCAAGGCATTGATTAATAAAGTTTACTAATAGGCTATCCCTAATTCCTACAGATAATAGAACATGTCCTGGAGCAAGCTGCTTACTCACAGAGAAGTAAAGTAACTGCTGCCATCTGCCCTAAAATGTTATTATTAGTATGATTGGCTACAGGTATTTTCTTTTTCTATGTAAAGTTTCTTCTGAGCTTCACCTTTGCAGCCTATAGACTGGCATCAAGTCTGCAAACAGAAATGGTTATCCCTGGGAAATGAAACTTTACTCATACAAAAGTTTTCATGCTTTAGAGAATAAAAATAAAATTTTTTAAAAAAGACACCTAGAGTTTAGGTACTCTTTAATGCAGATGCATTACACTTCTCTTTGGGTAAACAGCTTGCTCCAAGATGCTCTATTACCTGCAGCATTTAGTGAATATGAACATATAAATGTAAATAGTTATCCTTCATTTTATATTTTTCTTCCTAAACATAAAAAATGTTTGTTTTACAAATTAACATTTAACAATAGGTGCATTCATGGCACTTTCAGGGAAAAGCCCCTTCTGCGCTTGCCCACAGTGGTAAAGACAGAAGGAAGGAGCTTTCCTTCCCCCTGTTCTAGAGCTCTACATACTGAGAGAAAGTGGTAAACACAGAATATTGATTATTAAATATGTTATTATTGCCTGATTGTCTAATTTAAAATATTTATTGTTATATTTTTACAGTAAAATAGTTTTAGTGTTTGACCACCACCGTCGGTACTGGACACCAGCCAGCGGATGCAACCGTAATGTTTGGTGCAAGAAACAGGCACCTTTCATTTTCGGAAGTGTTGAATGCTGGAGATTCTTGTAGAGAGTATCTCTTCAATGAACCGATAAAGTAGACAAACTGATAAAAGCAACTTTTGTAACTACTTTTGATTTTTTTTGGGATATGACATGTCACTTTTAGAAAGAGAGATATTATTTCTGGCTGAGTTAAGGCCATAATAGCGTAAAAGTGAATTAAGCTGCTGAGAACATTTAATTGCTGAAAAAAAAGTTGTGTAGCTGGCATTTAGGTGGCTGATGTCCGATCCATTTTCTCTGGTGTGAATTAATTAAAGGCACAAATCTGCTCCTTGCTGGGATAAGTGATCTTCCTTTATATTCCTCATTACATTATAGGAGGGGGGCTGGAGGAAGATGACTTATCATTTTTGATGGACTAGAGAAATGGACGGCTGAAGGACCAGCATTCCAGCACAATGTACAGTAATGTAGCTCTGGCTGTCTTCCAAGGCAGTGGAACGCTACAGAGACCTGTAATTTGCTTGCTGATCTGCTTTGTTATAGGAGAACTTAAACCTTTCCAACAGTTTGTGAGCACTTAATCAAGATGTAATGATGCCAATTTTGAGTCGGTGGGGGAGGAGGAGAAGCCATCTTATCTGCTAGCAAAGGATGGAAACAAACCAGCAACCATGCAGCTACTTAGTCTGTGACAATTTTACAGCCCGTAAAGTGAGTTTTTAAAAGCATTTAATAACGCTGCTCATTGAAACTTATTAGGGCTAAAGCTAGCTCCAAAATGATGTATTATATACCTAAAGCTAGAAATCTACTTTTTACCTTCAGCTTTCATCCAAAGTTTTTTTTAATTCATTTTCAGATTTTTATTTGCTTTTTCCCGTTCTCTTACAAGAATTGTTTAAGTCAAAGATAATATTTTTTGGAAACTGTTCAGAATTAACATTATTATTAAATAAGTATTTATATAGCGCTGACATATTATGCAGCACTTTACAAAGTCTATAGTCATGTCACTAACTGTCCCTCAAAGGGGCTCACAATCTAATGTCCCTACCATAATCATATGTCTTTAATACAGTCTAAGGTAAATTTGGGGGGAAGCCAATTAACTTAACTGCATGTTTTTGAGATGCGGGAGGAAACTTACGCAAACATGAGGAGAACCTGGAAACTCCATGCAGATAGTCCTGGCTGAAATTTAAACCTAGGACCTGGTTCTGCAAAGACCAGAGTGCTAACTGCTGAGCCACCACGCTGCCAATATTGAAAAACATAATAGCCACCTAAATCTGCAACCTTATCTGAAGCAGGAAATAATGATACCATGATTATGGAGGTGTCTGCTAGAAAGCATTGTGGGCAACTGAGATCTGTATTTGGAGTTCTTCAGCAACATATTTTAGGCTAGACAGCAACAAAGACTAGGCAGTTAGCTATGACTCCAAATTCTGATAAAGAATGGAGAGAAACTGTCAGCTATTTCATTGGATTTTGATTTAAAGATAAGCTAAGCGTGCTGGATCCCTATATCAAGTATAGGCATAGCCTATTACTTGCAGCAACATCACTGGATCATACCTAGCTTTATTGTGAACTTATCTCAAAATCACAACAAAGAAACACAGAATTACTTTAAATCCACTAATTTCTTATGATGGTGGAAGATAGGTTACATTTTCAGTGATATCATTGGATCTAGGTAAAGCTACACAATGAATGTTCAATTATCCAACTTTATTGTGCTTAAATGATGGTTGACCTTTACCTGTATGAAATATATAATGTGGGCGCTCACACTTGGTGCAGGGTAGAGTGTTTCAAAATCTCTTGAATAGACAATAAAAGCATTTACAGTTACTTTTATTACCTGTGCCTTATCCGATCTTATTATATCACCTTCTTTCTAACAAGTCATAGGATACAGGTGTCCTTGTGTGGGAATGGTAAACATTAGGTGAGCTTCAGATAGGCGTGACTGTTTTAGAAGTTAAACATTTTAGTAAGGACATATGTCACGGACTACTAGAGCAGTAAACTCTTTCTGTCAATATTGTGAAAGTACAGTGTACATAAAATAGATGAGTTACAAGGCATGGTTACCTGTTTATACATGTAATGCTCTGTACTGGATTCAGAATATGCTTGGACTAGCGATCTGGGAACACTGGGAACACATTGTTGACTGTATCTGTAGTTTTGTTTGTAATATTGTGGGCTCTTCAATCTTATTAGCCCTGCAAAAAACAGCAAAGTGTGGCTGCAATCTATATACTATTCCTTTGGTTAAGTGCTCAAAAGTCAGATGTTTTCTCCAGATGTTCTGATACCACTGTTGAGTGTGCTCATGTTTTTTTGATACCAACAAGAGCCACAAAATTATTGTAAGTAGAAGGGCATAGGTAAACTAACACAATGGTTATTGCCATCTGCGGCACCTAGGCAAATAGATGTTGAAACACTATATATAACATGCCTTTATTTTTACACAAAGGATGACATGTTTATTTATATTTTGTTTTATAATTAGTTTTTTGCCTATAAATAAATCTAGAAAAAAGTCAGAGAGTCTTAATGCTATAATTTCATTTACATTGGCGCAGCTTTTATTCTATTGGTATATATCACACTTTGCGAATGTAGTACCCCCGTGGGTACTGTTCAGGGGGGATACTGCTGCCTGCGGATGATGTTGGTTTCAGTGAAAGAGTTTCCTATTTTTATATTTGCTTTGATCTTGTGGTTATGCAAAGAAGTATGTTAATAATGAACACTGTGAACATAGGGCTGCTTTTAATTAACACAACAAAAACACTGTTTTGTCATAATGGTTGTAGTCATGGTGCTCGGCATATAATAGAAGATTGAAATTAGGCAGCCCAAGATATTTTTTTCCTATACACTTTAACATCATGGACTATTGATTCAGTTGTGAGCAATGTCACCACTCCAAAAAACTGGGCTACAATGCAGTATAATAATTAGTATTAGTAAAGATACCCGCATTGGTAATCAATGGGTTCCAGCTCTAAGCAGTCTGCCTGGGCTCCCACACATTAGATTTTTTATTTGTTCAGTTTGATATAATCAGTCTCTTAAAAGATCTTCTTTTTACATGACATTATTATCCATAAACAGGAGGTAGACACTTGCCAATGGTCATATACCGATCTCCTGCCTCACTGGCTGGGGCATAGAGGGCAGCATGTTGTTTGCAGATGAGCAGTATTATCATGCACTGCAGTATTATGTGTAATGCTCATGCTGCCGGTCTTCAGCCAGAAATTGCTGTTTGCATTAAACTTGGGGGGCAAAAAGCATCTGTGCACTACTTAAACATTTCCTGGTGTATTTTATCTTTAAACACATACATACAAATACTAGTTGAATTGCTAGAAATCCATTGACCTCTCTATTTCCTATTTGATGTAACAAATAGTGCCAAAAATACTATAATCCTTACTCATATCATCAGTACTGCCTGCTGGACTGTAGAGTTCCTCTTAGCCACCCCTCTCTGCCCGGCTTGACATGCATAGATTGCTTTGTTTGCTGTCAAAATAATGTTGCTGCATAGATTCTCAAGAACCTATCAACGCACCATGGGTCTGGTAAAGCTCTCCAAGACTAGAGAAGATCGACTATCATGGGAGAACTTGGGTAAACCAGTAAACCTGGAATTGATTTATTAAAAAATTCCTTTGCCATTAGTTGGCAAATGCTTTCAATGTTAGACCAGATCCATTGCAGGTTTGCTGGATCGCCCAGGTTCTCCCATGAAAGTCTATATTCTCCAGTCTTGGAAATTTATTAAATCCGGTCCCATGTGTAGAAAAACTGCTTTTAGAATATGCATTTCTGGGTGTGTGCCTATGTCAAAAGGAATGTTCTTTGCAAGCCTTATAATGATATCATATAGATTATTAAAAGTTAATACTTGCTACAGGAACCGGAAAACAGAAAAAATGATAAATTATGTTCTAGTGGGGGTAGAGAGAGTATTGGGGTTACATTCTGATAATATCTTCATATACCCTTTAATAACTTGAATAAAAATTGCACAGTTTGTGCATTGCAGTAGTTCTGTTAGAATACCTTTTCATGCTTCTGACACCTAGGAGTCGGATAAAGAAAATTTGGGTGAAATGTGGGTCATGGGATGCTGCAACAACAATGTAGGATTATCCCTTTGAACACAGCGGGGTACAGTGGGCATTGGGTTAAAGTTTTAAACCCATCTGATCACCTTTTCTTTGCTCAGGGTTATCTGCTGCAATCATTTTTTTCACATTCTAGTAAACTAAATCACGATTGCACCTAGCTACAGTGTAATGTTAAATTTGTTTAGCTGAACACATTAATAATTTACAGCAGTAAATATTGCATCCTGTTTGCTTTATATGAAAAGTGTGGATAATAAAAAAACCCACGATCCAAGTTAAATTAAAGGAAAACAACAGTCAACAATAAAAGTATTGTATTTAAAGCTGAACTGCAGCCACGCAAGTTTTATTTCAAGATACACTTTCATATCCACAAAGGAATTAAATTTACTTTGTGTGCACCGCATGCTTATGCAAACCCACATATTGCATTGTAAAGTAGTTGTAACCTTATTACTATGCTGTATATAGCTGGTGCAGAAAGCAAAAGTGAGTGTGTGTGTGTGTGTGGGGGGGGATTAAGTACCAGTGACCAGTCATCCTGCACAAGGCTAGAGAACAGTAGTGACTGGTCTTTATTACAGGAAACTGGTAGGTGAAAGGTGAATAACAATTTATGCCATATTAATACTTAGACTGTGCTCCCTATGTAGTCTATATTCTGGCACTTTACTGAAAGGGACAGCTACCTGTGACATCAGGTACAATGATTTTATCTGTCCAGTAATTAGCAAGGCTTGGACCATAACTCCTAGCTTAAAGCCCAGGTGTGTCCTACAAATGTCTTCTATAAGTCTTCCTTTGCTCTTCTATTGCTAATACTAAAATAGATATTACTTTAACTCAAATGTTTCCTGGAGAAAGGACAGAAAAAGGACACTGTTGAAGTATAATGGGAACAAATATAGAAAGTTATTAAGATTATATATAATTTGGAAGTGAGAGATGCGCATAGATTTTCATTATTCTTTTCTAAGATTAGATCTCCCTTGCTAGTGGAAATTGATGACCTAGAGCTTTTCACATTTTTAATAAATTGTGTTCATATTGTAGGGAGATTACGTAACAAGAAACGCACCAGACTGTAAATGTTAATAAAATGGCATTACAAATAAGTCAATCTTTGCAACTTCTGAAAATGCCCACTGCCTGGCTTCCCCCTTAACATCTATACTTTAGGCCACTGAAATGGAATATGTAG
>NC_092867.1:18700668-18733006 GCF_032062135.1 Pyxicephalus adspersus | reverse complement strand
AAAAGTTGAAAATAAAGTATTGGCAAGTGGGCAGGTTCTGAAATGCAGAAGGGTGATGTCCTTTTTGCAATAAATTAAACTTGCCAGTCTGTTCACATTTTTGTAGGTCCACTTACCTCTGCGTGTTCCAGCACCAGTACCACCATTTTCTCCTGGACCCCTTCCAGGTTTGGATCTTGGACCATTTTGATTGGCCAGGCTGAAATGATATAGCTCATTTTGTTTTCCCCGGAAGCATGGAGTATGTTGGTATGGGGTTATGCTGGGATTATTCATACACAGCTCAGTGTAGATTTTTAAAAAAGAACAGACCAGTAAACAAGGGACGCACACAAGAAAATTCAAATTAGTTTGCCTATAGTTTTGTACCCAAATGTTCACACAATTGGCCTGTAAAAGTGTGTTTGAACCCTTTATCAAACCAATGTAGGCTTGAAACTATATGTCTAATAGATTGTAAGCTCTTCTTGGCAGTCCTCTCCTCCTCCTGTGCCACTGTCTGTATTTTTCTGTCATTTGCAACTCCTATTTAATGTACAGCACTGCGTAATATGTTGGCATTATATAAATAACTAAGATCTGACTACCCTAACTAAGTGGTGTTTGGGTAGTCAGATCTTAGTACAATTATACCAACAAATCTCCCCTTAGTGGTATAGACAGGGGCATTTGAATAGGTAGGGTGGGCTTTTCTGGGGAGAACTTGTATATCCCTACATTGGCTAAGGACCAATATAATTCCACATCTGACCAAGTATTGAATAGAACCACCAGATCTTTTTCACCACCTTTGTAACTGAGCAGAAACACCTCAAAGGTTAATGTAATTTACACAGGGGATTTATCTTTTGTATACCACCCATATAGTACTTTTGGTTTTGGGTGTAGTTGGCCTTATCATGTTTTGCCTCTGTAGAAGCTTCTCTTTCTAGAATTACACTCTTATTTTTATGGTTCACTATGCACTGGAATCTGCAAGAAAACAATTAACTTCCTTAGCCCACTATAAAAACCAACACTCTTCTATACAAGCCACCAGGGGATTTATCTTGTGTGAGAAAAGTCCTGCGGTTACAAGAACCGGATGAGAGTCTGTTAGTTATTCCCTAAGTGCATATCAAAAATGAGGTCAACTACTAGGTCAAAAAAATGAAGAACTTTCAGAAGCCGTTTGAGTTAATGGGATTGTTTTAGCTTAATAGTCAGTTTAAGACATGAAGCAAAATAGGAGCCCTATTTCTTTATGCATTATTTATTCTGCTGTATTGTGAGTTCTAGAAATTATAACAGAACCAATCCAGGTGAAAAAAGGTGTCTATGTGAAGGAATACCATGTTTATAGAAAACCTATAGATAAATGCAGGCTGCCATTACTAATATGCTGTTTAAACTACTGACCTGGGGAAAGTAGACAGATTAAGAGGTCTTTTTATTTTTAAAACAATAAATTTCATTTTCACCAAACATTGTCTAGCGGAGAATGTTCCAGGTCCATGTGTTTTATTGGTGGGAATTGATTATCCAACAGAGAATATTCTATAACTGTTCTAGGAGTTTTGTCTCACACTTTATTTCTATTTCTGTTCTATTCTGTTTCCTAACTTTATTTGCCACATCCCAGTTCAGGGGACTCAATGTAGTCAACCAAGCAACTAGTACTTCTTTTTTGAAGTCCTTAGATAAAAGTTTACTATTTTCACAAAATGTACTGGTATTCTTGCTATTGGATGCCGTCATGCACTTGAGTTCCTGCAGCTTTTCTTCGTAACAAGCATGTAAAAGGCTTTGGGTTCACACTGACATCAATGTGTTGTTCTGGGTACATTCAAAGTCAGAGCTTCACTGTGGAAATTCCCACTTACATCTGTATGGACTATGGACTATGTTAAGCAGTGAGGTTGCAGTGAGATTATTGCTTTCATGGCTGCCCAGAAACAATGAATGGGATGGCAGTGAGCTGTATTGTTTTGGCTCCTGCTGCTGTTTAAAATGCACAATTGGTGGTTCTCTAAGAACCAAGTCCGTCATGCAGCTGGTAGGGTGCTAGCCACCAGGAGCTCCTCAGGAAGGCTTGTTTTTGTAGCAAATTTGAGTTCAATCGTAGTGGTGGTGGAGGCAATATAGGGGATGCATAAATACAAAACACAAATAATAGAGATTGTAAACCTCCTAGGTCTAGTATACACAAACAGACCTGATGACATTTTGCCCTTAGCCAACTGACCCTATCAATTTTCCAATAGGTAATCAGATGGAAGTCAACTGCACACTGTACAATATTTTGACCATCTTTCCCAAATAGGAAGTGAATTCCAGTCCGATTTATTGATTTATGATGATGATTTTTTGATACACATGACATGACTTTTGTCCTGGAGTTCGGTACTTACGACATCAGATTGGAAAGCCTATAAATGATCTCTTATGATATGTCAACTGCTAATTTCATTTTGGATTGATTGGCCTTAGTAACCCACTCATACAAAAAATACAAATGTATTCCCTTTCATGCAAAACATCCCACAAGTATCATATAATGCATATGGTGTGCCCTGTGGTTTCATAAAAGCAGACTTTTGTATTTACCTCAATTAAAACCTGAAAATACTATTTTTAGGATCTGATCCTTAAAGTGGAAATAAACCCTAATATACTCACCTGTCCCTGTTCTGTTGCAGGGAGCCACCATCTTGTTCCTTCCTCTCTCCCTTCTTACAGTCTGGCCAGTTTTTCATTTAGTGCTGCAAACTGCATGGGAAGCCAGGATGTGCTGGGTATCCTTACAATCCTGATTTCTCAGCTCCATGGAGCATTTGGGCAGTTAAGAATGCCTATTGAAGAAGAGATATGAATCAGGGCCATTGTCTGAGCCTTTCTGCAATAAAGCCCTGCCCGATCACAGATTTTTAAAGTGGAACTTTTCCCCTTTAAGAGACAGGACATGTCCTATGTGTTTATGTATTTACATGGTTTTCTATATCTGTAATTGCTGCTTGGAATGAAAGAAAAATATGAAATGGACAAGGAATGATGGGAGAAGAGGAAAAGGGTAAAATAAAGGGTAGGGGAATGGTGCTTTTTATGCTTTTATATCATAATAGTCATTTTTGAAGGCTTCGGGCTGGTTTATTGGAGTTGACCCCTACGGATGAAGAGAATGGCACTCACACCAGCACCGCTCTTTCTAGTAGTACATGAATAAAGGCACCCTGATTCCACTCCTGCATGTTGTTGTTTTATTATATGGTAAAGGAACTGAGCTTTTTATGTATAAAGTTCTTTTCTAACTAAACATTGATGCTTTCAGACTAACTAATCAATTGTATTTTACATCTTTTATTCTTGTAGGCTATATTATTACATAGTATTTATTAACAAGCTTCTGTTACAATCTATGTCAATCCTTTAACTAGTAATCTGCTGCAGTGTTTCCTTCTAATAGATTTGTTGCATTTAAACTCAACCGTTTCTGAAAAATCACAGTTCAATTCTCTGCTGTCCGTGTACGTTCTTTTGGATTACAGGGATAATGAAAAATAAAGTCCTCATTAATTCATCCCATCGAAAGGTGTTTACATTATCATAATTGTTTTGTCTCACAGCTATAAATCTTGATACGACTTTCACTGCTGTCTGCACACACAAAATTGCTCATGTATTTTTGTATTGAATATGCTCAGAAATATCTTTAATATCTTTATTACTGCTCCATGCAAAGGAACAAGCTAATACGCCTACAGAATACATGATCACTTCTGCAACATGCCATATGTTCCCAGTGTTTTCTAGGAATGTTTGTAGCCTCATGAAGACCTGAGCGACCTGAAAAATAGCTGTGAATATTGGTTGTGTGTACATTGCAAATCTTTTATGTTCAGAGCATTAAATATATATATATATATATATATATATATATATGTTATTAATTGGATATATGGATAGCTTTCTTTCTCAGTGTTTTTCATTGTGAAAACAAAGGTTGTGACTCACTCTCATTAGTTTCAATGCTATTCAAGGCTGTGGGCAGTCCAGTGATTACAGTGTTAACACTTGGAATATCTGTACTTGTGAACTTGTATACATGTTTATTTACACACAACAACATAGTATATATTGGGCCTGAATTTTGAAAGCTCTCCAAGACTGGAGAAGATGGACTATTATGGGAGAACCTGGGTGATCCACCAAACCTGGAATGGATCTGGTCCAGGATTGAGAACATTTTACAATGATTGCACTTGTTCTTTCTTAAGAAATCTAATTTTAAAAGCATTAGATAATTACCACCTCTGCAAAAAAAGAAGCTTTGGTATAATGAGAGAGCGATGGCTTGAACAATTAACTCTAATACCTTACAGAAATCTTGTAGTTTTCTCTGATACATCTGAGTTTTTTATTTTGGTCTCGGGGTTACCTCTGCAGTGTTTAACATAAAACTTGTTTTAACCCAGGTGGGAAGTAATTGTAGGCAGGTGGCAGCTCCTGTATTGTGACCCAACTCTTCAGTGACCATCCAAAGACTGCGGGGTGTTTACTGAAAAATGTTGTGTGGTACGCCCGGCTAAAAGGTCCTGGGGAGAACACTGCTCTGCTAGGAAAGAGGTTGAATTTTCCTAAGTCAGTCTTTATAAGTCAGCCTGACATGTTTTGTAGTTTTTTGTGCAAGAGCAAGAGCAAAAGCCTGATGTTCTGCTAGGTCTCTTCTACTGTTTATAACCTTGGTTGGGAGCTCTCGTCCCATGCTTCCATCACAGTGACAACCAGGGCTCTCCTGTGAGCTCAACACCTGGGAATTTTCTCTGGAGCGCATTTGCTATTATATTCCTATGAAGTTATCTCTAAGGAGCCCAACACTCTGTAGAGCTGGTGTCACCTACTTGCCATTAGTACATTCTCCATAACAATATGAAACACTTGTATTCCAAAACTTAGAAAGTTCAAATTACAACCAAACCTTCATTGCCAAAATAAGAATAAGAGGGCTTGGGGGTGTGGAGATAATATTCCTGATTTCAGAAACTGTTTACCTTGTCTTTTCTGTGCAGAATTTGTAGCCAATAAATTGCAGGGACATATTTTAAATCTAAAATTTTAGTAGAATAATTTCATTACATTGTTTCAGATTTAAAGTAAAAAGAAAACTTCAAGTTCAAAATGCTATCTAGTGCTTGAGGAAAAAGGAAATAGGGGTAGTAAAGTAGTAAAACCAGTAGTTACTTTTGGCTCTAGGTGAGGTCAATGTAAGGCAGAGATAATAAACGGGATGCCTCTGTTACCCACATCAAGGCAGAGATAGCCGGGATAAGCACAGCAGTCTGAATGAAAGGTTTTCTCACTTCTTCATATATTATAAAAAAATTACTATTCACCGAGAATGTTTAAACGCTTTGTGATGTTGGTACATAAATGGTTCTGTAGATTGTTGTCCAACTTTTGCAGGCGGTGGTTTATGCCGGTTGCATTGATAGTTATCCTTCTGGGACACATTATCATTGAAATCTTGTTTTAGGTGATATTTACCTTCTTTTTGAAATGTTGCATTATGAAAGATCAGTGGTTCTTTCTATAACAGTCATAGCTGTTTGCTTGGAGGCCATTGCTGCTCTAAGCAGTGCAGCTTCCAGCTAGTAATCATTCATGGAGATTAGTTTACTGAGTCAGCAGATGTGCAGAATCCATGAACCATCTTGTATCCCCCGGTCACACCATGGCGACTGGCAGCCAGCATAAAGAGCTGTGCTGTTTTCCCTCCGGCTACATGTCAGCGGAGGGTGTTGCTTAGTAACCACAATGATGTGCGCCAATGGTAGGTGAACGTTGAACCCAACCACTCAACTGACTACAGAAACATGCACACATCCATTTTGTCCTTGTCTTGAAAATATTTTCTTATGGAAAGGAATGATAAACACACAAGTATTTATTTATTGGGTTATTTTTACTGACCTTCTTCCCTGATCAGTGCTGCATGTTTACAGCACAAAAGATGGTAAATGTTTCAGGTGTCCTTTTACACCTGTCGTTTACAAACTTTATCTAGTCATCACCTTATGACATATATGCCTTTTATATCCTTCCTTTACTTGTAAAATGGCTTTAGTAGCGGTTCCCCCAGACCTGAAAAAGATTTCAAGCGTTCCTCAAGGGAAAAATGTTTAGCAAAGGCTGCTATATACTTTTTATATCCCTGGAAACTTCAAAGATTTGGATGTTCTGTTAATATAGTCCCACCAATCTTTTCTAAATTACTATTGGTCAATGAGGATGATGGTCATAGGTGTGGACCATCACAGCTACACCTAATAAACTCTTCTAGGAAAATATTGGGATGGCATGCAAAGGACTGAAACAGTGTCTGAAACAAGCATGTAAAGCCTAAGCCGACGGCTCCCCGCTGCGCGCTCTCGCCCTTCCTTTCCATTAGGATCTTTGATCGTCCATGGATCCGCCAGGACGGTTGTTCGGACGGCGGCGCTGTACACACGCCAGATTCTCGTAGGATATCAGCCTTAAGACGATTATCGGGCGAGAACCATTGGACGTGTGTACACAGCTTAAGCATCCTTATCCAATCGTCATGGACCAGAGTGTTTCCTGAAATTATCATTTGGGACTGTAATAGTAAAATTGTGTACATTAAGCTAACTTTTATGTACTTCAGGTTTGTTGACTTCCTATATTTGTCATTAAAAGGAAGATCTTGGCAGAGACGTGAACAGGGCACAGAGTCTAAGGTATCAGCCTCCAGCTTCCAAAGGGCACCCCACAAGAGGTGATGGACTTCAAGAGGCAGCTTTTTGTTGGGGACCCCATACACGCAGTGGCTAGTGACAGCTAACTGGATGGAGCTGGACAAAGTACAAGAGCAATCAGCAGAAGTGTAGTCAGACAGGCCTAGGTCGGGGCAGGCATCAATCAGGGATGGTCAGGACATAGCCGGGATCAATAGGAACTAATGGGAGCATAGATCACCTAGACCTGTGGGGATGTGTGACAATCTAAAAACCATCATCCATTTTGAATTGTTTAAAAGCAAGCTGGTAAAGCCTGGACAAGCAGCTTGTTTCAGCTTAGTTTTTGGAGTTCCTGATGCAGTCAGAACATTTGCTGGAGTTTATGGTTTATCCCATTGTAGATTTTGTTCTAGAAGTACATTTGTTAAAATAAATAACTATTTGAAGTGATTTGTACATCACAGAATATGTGTTTAAAAATCCATATAATTGTTTTCTCCACGTAGAAGCCATATGTTGTACTTTTAGTGGTTATTTTAATACTGCTTCTCCCTATTGCGGCTTTAGAAACCTTTGTATGGACTTCTCGTGTTGTCCTTTATAATTTCTCTTGAGGAACATACCGCAAAGATGTTGGTGATCAAATAATCTGCTGTGTCTTTGGTTAATGCTTTCCCTGTGTTTGATCTACAAAGCCTTATTTTAAACATGTGATGTGTTCTTTTCCACAGAAATTTTGGATGCCAAACGATTTAATGATAAAGTGAAGAATTACACCACGTTACTGTTAGAGGATGAAAATGGGATTATCTTTGTGGGAGCGAGAGGCGCCATCTTTTCTCTTAATGCCACGGATATTTCTCACAGATCACGCAGAACTGTAAGTTAGATTGTCTGATATTCAGAACAACAGAAGGGTTTTTTCTGGTAACTTTGTGATTTAGCAGGTAGTATGGGGGCTGTGTAGTGGGGTCATCACATAGGCTTGCAGTTAGAGTAAGAAAGCTATAATATGGAGAAGGATAAGCAAAAGGTCTGTCTGTTCTTGGGTAAACTAGCAAGTTAAGGTAAAGTTATGATGTGTATGAGTATTGAGGAGGCATATCCACTTTTTCAGCTTATCATGCTGAAGTATACAAAAAGTGTGCTTACGTTTCAAGGTAATCATGTAACATATATAAATATAATCTGTTCCAGCTAAAAGTAAGCCTAGGGCTTTTTATTGACCACATAAAACCAAAGTTTCTTGCACCCCTATTGGCTCCATTACTCTCTATAGCCAATATAGAGATACGGGAAGGTATTAAGGCTGAACTACACCTTTTCTTTTTATTCTCACTTACTAAACCTGATTTCATGCCCTATTCATACATTTTTTACTGCATCAGAAACTGCATTTTTTAAAAGCATCTTGTAAAATGCATTGACATGCTTTTTCATGCATTTCTATTGGTTTAAAGCCAAATCGAATTTTCAATTTGTATTGGCTTAACAAATTCCAAGTATATCAATGTAAAAGGTGTGTAATTTCTTACAATTCATTTTCTTTAACAAACCGCCACAGCAGAGCAGCAACAGACAGAAAAGCCTGTTTCCTGCCATTATGCAGCAAAAAAAATTCTCCTGCACCGCTTTTCTCTTGGCTTACTATTACACTTAATAATCTTACTTTATATTCCCAGTTTGCCCAAGGAAAGACTGGGCATTACAGGTTGCAGGTTCCCCCTATTCTTGATTGATTTTTTGTGGGAAAACAGTAATTATTTATTAATATTATTATTATTTTTAATATTATTAAGAAACAGGATTTATACAGTGCCAACATATTACACACCACTGCACATTAAATAAGGGGTTGCAAATGACAGACAGATACAGACAGTGACACAGGAAGAAGAGAGGACCCTGCCCTGAAGAGCTTACAATCAGTAGTCTCTTTAAAGAGGTCCAACAGCCCCTGTATGAGTTGGTTCTAGAGCTCTTCAATTCGCAGGGAACATGATCTTTGCATAAGTTCTGCCTTAGTAAGAGGTATGTCATACGTCTGCAATGAGACCACTGCTTCCTCCTCTACTGCAAGGGTCCCATTATGCAGCATGCTGGTAGGGAATAGGCATTTCTATTCTGAATAACAACTTTAATTTTCATGCACCTTTTAATTTAGGTAAGGACAAGGGCCTCTGTGGCTTATCATTCCAGATAAGCCACTGATTTACTTGAAATTGAAAAAAAAAATTAGAAATTTAGGTGTAGTAGCAGCAGTGTAGTTTGTAAAATGACTAGAGCCTTAAGCAGATTGGTGAATCATCAGTGTTGTCAGCAAGATATTTAATGTTTGACAGCTGTAATAACTTATTTGATTCTTGACCCCAGCATGTTGGTGACTAAGACAGTGATCTTCAGACACTCCTTATGTCCTCAGGGCAGAAGAAAAGTCATCTCTGGATTTTCTGTGCCAAGTCACATAGCGTGTCAGCTGACTCATGCCACTGCAGTTCATTTAGCTGCTCTTATTGGTTTCTCTCACTGTATACAGAAGAGGGCTCTCTCAATGTAAATTAGTGCGATGTTCTTGAAGTCATTTACCAAGGCAATATTTTAACAGATAAACTGTTTACAATGTGAATCAGCATGGCCTAGTACATAGTTTATAGATGCCAGGAAATGACATAAGGCTGTGTAAAACAAAGGGATAATGTGTGTTGGATTTTTATTTATTTTTAGCATAACAAATTGTTGCATTTTTCATTCTGTAGAAAGACAATATTGCAGCTTTCTTTTAATGTGCATTTTATTTTTGCAGTTCTTAGAGGGAAATTGTTAATAGGTTTAGGTCACTTTCTTTATTGTCTTTAAATTATAGGGTTTAAACTGTTGTGTTACTATTTTGCTGTATGTATACGCTATGTGTTTTTTTTTTTTATAAACAACCATTCAATATGTGACAAAGGCATCCCAGCACAAAACAAGTTAGGGACAAAGTGCTGCATGCATTGGGTTTTGGATTGTCTGATTGAATCTTCAGATTGAGATATCAAAGAAGGGTTAAGTCATTCATCTGTCTTGTTCTTTTGTGTGTGAATATTTTAGCTTGAGCGAATGAATTTGTGAAACAACTGTTTTCTTTTTGTTCTTTTTTTATTTGTGCAGAGCAGGAATAGGTTAAGACATCTCATCCAGTTTGTATTGGTGTCTGTAACCACTTTGAGGAGATTTATCCTCTTTCCCTGTCCTATTGATAGTTTGGCACAAGGACAGGAAGTGATAGGATATCATCAAAAAACAGAAATATTTATATGTTTTTATTGTGCTCTGTGTCTTTTTATCCTGATGACACCTTCACCCGCTCATTTCTTCATCTTGTGTCACTGAAACAAGAAGTGACGGTAAATATCCCCAATGAGAACACATAGACCGCAATGTGCGTTGCTATAAAACAGCCTAATATTTCTGGACAGGCTGCCAATTTGCCAGAACAGACATGCAGCATACTATATTAGTGGTGCATTACCTTTCCTAGGCTTGGTGCAATAGTGTGGCATTTAGAATAAAAAATGCTACATATATGAACATGCTTTACTGTAACATATTGCATAAGATAAGTGTAAATGGGCCTCTAAAGTGGAAGAACAATCAGGGAGCAGACAGGCTTTTTTTTGCATAAGAATGTCAAATTCTGGTAAGAAAAGACATGATATGGCCATGTTTTATTTACATTCTTGTGGTTAGCAGAATCCACATTGCTTTGTGGATATCTTATCACTATGATCCCATAGTAATATGTAAAGCTGGCATATGATTGGAGTCTCTAGCATATTTTGGATGTAGTAACTTTAATAGTTGGGTCTTTTACATATACCAACTTAATGTATTGGTAGAACACAACTTCTTTGTGAGTGGTGGTAAAACGTACCATGCACTTTATGTATGCCTGTCTATGTCTTGTTGATCACTGTTTAAATTTTTTTTTTAGATTAATTGGGAAGTCACCGCTGAAGAGACCAAAAAATGTCACAACAAAGGCAAAAATACTCAGGTACTGCTCTTCTTCTTTTGTTATCTTTGTTTGTATTTTGTATAAACAAAACCTTTAGGCACGCCCAAGTATAGATGGAAGGTATGTCATTGGCAATGCCAGATATTCTATTCACTCAGTCATTCAGCCTTGCATGTTTCTGCCTGTTTTTATTTACTTTGGTAATATTAGTGTATTACTTCCAAGTTTTTACCCAAATATTCCATTTTTAACTAATTTATCTACCTGATATTACTAGGAGTAGATTCTGCTGCTCTTTTAGCATGTTCAAAGCCTAACTTTAGCACCATGTAACACACAATCTAATAGTGAGACCACCTTTAGGCTACATACACACGTGCAATTATTATCGTTGTAAAGGATCTTTCACATTCCTTTCCAAACGACAAATGACTGCACGATGCATGAACGAGCACTGTACGTACAGCACCGTTTTGCTCAGTGGAGAGGGGAGGGGGAGAATGACGGAGTAGCACCCCACTTTGCTCTCTCCCCTTCACTTTCAATACGATCGCTTGTCTGTGGATGGTCATTAAAACGGAGGATGACGAGCGCTGTACACGCCAGATTCTTGTCCAATATCAGCCCTGAGGGGATTATCGGACGAGAATCATCTGATGTGTGTATGTAGCCTTGGACCTACCAATAAAAATGTAATAAAATGGCTTGTATGAGTTCCTACACTGACTGCTTCCAGTGCCTGAGCGTTGTTCTCCTTTTCCCGACAATTGTTTGAATTGAAATAGTTGATGACATAGTTTTGTTTGATCTTTAAAACAGTAATCTTAATTATATATATTCTTTTGATCAGATCTTGCCCTTTTTAATGGTCTATCCTGCTTATTTTCACCATATTATATTTAAGAACTGCAAGCCTAAATGTCTGTCCACATGGACTGTACATCTCTGTGAATCATGCGTTCATGCCGCTGTGTGAGCTAGTCACTGTTTAATGTAAGATTAGTTTGTCTCTTTAGCAGAATTTAGTGCTCCGGTGTTAGAACATAATTTCACTTTTCTTCTGCCTGCAGACTGAGTGCTTCAACCATATAAGGCTCTTGCAGAGATTTAATGAAACCCACCTGTATGTCTGTGGGACGCATGCCTTTGCTCCACAGTGCTGCTACATTGTAAGTACACATTAACCTTTCTGTTTATCTGCTATTCCTTTGAGAATGGATTATCATCTGTTTCAAGAACTAAACGTATTTGAAAGGTGACTTCTTCACTGTGTATAAGTAGGACACATCCGTTGAGTTTATAAGAAGATTAGCAGTTTTCCAAAAAAAAATACTAACCTCATTGGAAGTGCTGGCAATACACAAAGCAATTTTGTGGCACAGTAATTTTCCAGTTTCCAGTAGCCAAATGAACAATACTGAGGTGGAAAACGAAACCACTTTATTGCCACTGAAAAAAGCTTAAATTATTTTTATTCCATTTTTATCACTTGGTCACATGAAATAAGAATATGTTTGTGCACAAAAGCAGCAACATTTTCAACTATATGGTCATCATGGAAGCTCATATGCTGTAAGATATTAGAACCACCTTTATTAGAACCAAACATTAAAGCTGGACTTCACCTATCTAAAGTTTCCTCCTGTCCCTCATTTGGACCTTCAAAAGTGTTTTTCTGCATTAACCTTTCACATAACCTCTGGATTTTTGCATTTGTCATTAATAAAAGGAAAACATTAGCATATTTTTGTAATTGTGACAGTGTGCAAGATATGATACCTTTCCTGCATTATTTGTACTAAATTGTGTCAGTCATCTTGGGACATATGTCGGTCTTTATCAGCAATATCAAAAAAGCAACGACAGGTTGTACAACCAATTCTGGATGTTGCCTAATCTGTTTTTGATGATGTCTTTGCTCAATGCTCCACGTGTTATTCCTGCTCCTATCTAGGTTTCTGATGATCTTGCTGTAGGTCATAGACTCTGAAAAAACACAGGACACACACACATCTCTCTATATATATATTCCCAGTATAATTGAATTACATCACTAGGTGCAATAGGGTATCCTCAGGCTGTGCCCACAGCAACATGACTTTTATTCTGCGGTATAGAATGACTTTAATACTAATAACATGGCATGTGACCTTGCTAAACTGGGACAGAAGTAGGCTATATATTTGATAGCATAGTGAGTGTGCTCCTAACATTACATGGGATGACGTTTCTTTTATACATACATACATACATACATACAATAGAGAACTGGTATATATGCATAAAATATATAAAAGTGGAACAATTAGGTTTTTATTTAGTTACACATAATGTTTAATATCAATATACCCATTTCCTAGAGACTGTAGGGAATTACCTGGATTTTTATTATAATTTGTAAAGCACTATCATTGTCCACAGCATTGTACAGTGTAGAATACTGACCATAGTAATATTACAATACGTTAACAGTTCACAGCCTATCCCACCTGACCTTGTGAGCTTACAATCTAAAGCCGAGAGGGTGAAAACATGAAGTAAGTTGACTAGGCTGGTGCAATGCAGACGCATACATGGATTCTGCAGTTGATGAGAATCCTGTCATTTTTTGGAAATAGACTGATCTTTTTCTACTTTGTTGGGGTGGCTAAGCTAATTAATGGACTATGTAGTCCACAATTATCATTTCTTATTAGGATTGGACTACATTATGGTGTGTATATAGCTGGTGTTAATACTTTGCAAATTCTTTTATCTTTTATCAAGAGTTCAGGCTCTTGGATTGAAAATTGCTTTGTACTGATAAGACATCATACATTTGACATTGTATTAGTATTGGTTAAAAATCAGCCCAGAAGGGCCTCAGGTAAAACACATTTCCATTTTGATAGACCCCTGACACCTTTGGGTAAATATTTATGTGAGCAGTGCACTTGGCTTGCTCACTTTTGGCTATATTCTACACCATTTAAATTTTATTTAGTTTCCTGTGATTTAGACTAAAAGTATTTTAACAGGCTGTGCTTAAGTCACAGCCCTGTCTTTGTTTGAAATGGCCAAAAGCAGCCTTGTATAAATGAAAGAGAAAATGTTAAAAGCCATAGTTAAACAGTCAAAATAAAGGGAGCAAAGTGTAAATAATGGTTAGGGGAGTTAGAGGTGGGTGGCTTGTAGACAGCATTCCCAAACATCTTCATTTTGTAAGTAGTCAGCGGTCTGACGTTTATCTATATACTATGATTGCATCTCCTGCTGTGCTGTAGGCCGACATGTGAAGTATAAACTTTATACCCTGACCGGTACCAAGATATCCCATATTTACATTTGTATGGTTGGCTCTGCAATTTTAGAACAATTGTCTTCTTCCCTCTTGGCTTCAATCCTCTAAAAAAGCTAAATATCTCCTATGTAAAATTACATTTTACTTAAGGCTAAAGATATATAATAATATTTATATATTATTGTGAACTACTTTACAAAACTCCTGTGTAATGCAATGACATGTATGTCAAAGATAAGCTAAGTATAGAATGATAATCTTTGGTTTATGATTATCATTACTATCTGTTAAGAGTGCTGTCTTGACTGTCTCTTGTATGGTATTGTGGTTGGTATTATGAAAAGGTTGATGACCTTTAGTCTAGAGTTCGCACCATCGAAATGATCATAGGAAACCACTCAGGCTCTATTATGTACATCTTTCTTGCATCTTGCCTGGCTACCATTTATTCCATGAATTGACTCAAGTATACATATGAGGAGTACTGATCTCAATCGATACCTGATCGTCCAGAATTACTGAACCGAGAAAGCATTGGATACAGCCAGACATCTTTCTGAAAGATGTCAGCATTTTCTTCAGTAAAACATGCTGTCACAGAAATAGAGGTTTTGCTTTGAAGTACAAAGGTTGACATCCTGTAAGCTTGTGGTTGCATAGTAATCAGAAAGAAGAAGTTCAAAAAGTAATTATATATTAGCTTATATATTATAAGGACATTCGCCTGTTTATTTGGGACCGTTACTTTATCAAGGTGTAAATTTACCAGGGATAGAAGGTTTCCTAGCAATCTTTACTATCATGAGTCTCATTTTCCCAGTGAGAATTTACTATATAGTGTACAATATAGGGAACAGAGCTGGAAGAGGGAGATTTTTTTGCAGCTTTCACTTTAGCTGATGCCCCTGCAGGAGAGAAGCACTTGATAGCATTGGGGTAATCAGTTCTGAAACAAACAATATGTATTTATAACAATATATTATTTACAATTAAAGTATGGAAAATGTAGTGTTATATATCACAAAAAAATATAAAACTGGAAAAAAAGGGAGAAAAAATGTGTCCATGACCCTACTATTGCAAGTAGTCTAGTTATGAATAATTCTAGCATAATCAGCACTCCAGCTGCCTGTAATAATCAGAAGCCATCAAATCTGTCAAAATGACTCTAGTCTCCTCTATCAAATCGATTCCATGGACTATATACCCGAGTATAAGTCGACTTTTTCAGCACCAAAAATGTGCTAAAAAAAAGTCACTTTTATTATTATTAAACAGGATTTATATAGCGCCAACATATTACGCAGCGCTGTACATTAAACTTTCAACCTATAAGCCAGTCAGGCTTCCCAGCATGGTGACCCAGAGCTGTGATACAGCTGAATTACCTTGCCGGTAAGCCATGCTGGAAAGGGGGGAGGGGTGCGGCCCTTCTTTTGCCCGTCCTAAGGACTATTGCTGGTGAATTACCTTACCTTGCTGGTGAATTACTTTGCCGGGACCTGCAACAGCATGACTTCAGCCCGGGACCCCAGGCAGTGTGACTTCAGACCGGGATGCAGAACAGCGTGACGCCGCTGCATGGCAGTGATCAAGACCGCCTGCACCTTGTACCGCCCTGTAGGAAGGCTGGAACAGAGAATGGCATGGTCTGGAGTTTCAGCGCATCTTTAGTGTGTGCCAAGAGGGCAGTGTGGAGTGCAGTCATCCCAGCAGGTACAGTGGAGGATGGTGTCTGAAAGTACCGTATAGTCCTTTAGGAGGGGGTCTGCCTATAGAATTTAGTGTGTGAAAAGCATAATAAAAAATGATAAAAGAAGAAATGATAACGCATTATAAAGACAATCATCCAAAGAGAGGGGCAATGTGTGTAATGTAAGCCGAATACAGACAAATAGTCAGCAAGTGATTTACCTAATGCCATGCAGAAACATTAGGCTATGTTTGCACAGACCAGGGGTTGCAGTGTGCATGAAGGCTCAGAAGTTAGCTCTCTAGGCCAGGACACTATCTGCATTAGGTTAAAAGGTTTCTGCAGCATTTCCCACCCTCGTCTTATACTCAAGTCAATTAATTTTTCCTGTTTTCCAAGGTAAAAATAGGTACCTCAACTTATACTCGGATCGACTTATTTATACTCGAGTATATACGGTACTTTAGCAAGCCTCATATGTATAGAAGGAACAATAACTCCAAAACAATGGAATCAGATAGGGACCTGCATCCAAAAGGTACCTAAGATGACTTTTAATTCCCCAAAGGCAAAGACATGCCTTGGAGGATCCAGGCACAGATGACCCAGTTATTTGTTGGGTAATGTGAACTACTCCCTACCAGTAAGTTTGTTAATCAGCAGACATTCCTACCAGATGTGGATCATGGTACCATTTGTCTGGCATAGAATGTAAAAGAGGTAAACATTTTCATGAGGTTTAGAAGTCTAGTGCTAATCGAACATTTATGTGCTAAATTATTCATGTTTATGATTAGTGACATGACTATGAACTTTGTAAAGAATGCATAATATGTCGGCACTATATAAATATGGATAATATTATAATTATTAAAAGCAGGCATTCTCTCATTGAGTTTTCGGGAGATCCATATTTCATTATTTTTTTCCTTTATAGTGCTGCTTGTCCAGCAAGCTTTCTAAGGTACTACCAGTCTACATGCACCATGAGCAGCACTTTATTACCCGGTACTGGCACCGTGACAGTAACAACAACGATTGTTACATCGCAATATGTGTTTTCACAGCCACATTAAGTCTTCACCAGGAGACAGGTACCATCTAAACAAGAACCTTCATAGCAAGAGCACCATAAATTATTTTAATGAAAGCAGAGGACTGAAAACAGTTGTTAGATTGACACATATTAAAGCTTTTATAGGATTTTAGTGCTTGAGTTTAAAAATAATATTACCTTACAAGAATAAACAAGGTTGAAAGCTAATTTTCATGATTTTAGGTACTAGAATTTTGACAGACAGCCTTGCGTGAGTCTGTTTTTCCTAGTCAAAGTTAAATATATTTCTCAGCATTCCCATGTAGAGCTGCACCTTGAAGTTGCAATGAATATTTGGTGTGTCAGTTCAAAGCATGGCCTGGGGGTCACTGAGGAACGTTGTAGGCTTCTTGTGTGCAGTGAGAGAGACTCAGATACCATGTTTTTCTTGGTGTTTCGTAGTTCACATGACCGTTAGCCCTTTAAAACTGTCGGCATTAATAAGAGTGCTACACCGGGGCAGTGTAGGAATGTGACGGAACCAGCCAAGCATGGCTAGAGTGTGATGTGAGATTAGCTGAGGGATGTCTGCCTCCAGACTGTTTGTCTAGAAAATGTCTTTGGTGTTTGTATGTGCCATTGCTTTCTTTTTGCATTGCTTGTATCCATATTCCCCCAAGTTGTGGTGATTCACAGTAGTTTATACAGAACTCAAAATAATACCCATCCGAAGAAAAAAGGTCAATGGGCATTGTGAGAAAGAAAAGGTGAAGCTGCATACCACCAGCACTTTGCAAGGGGCAGGAAATATCTAAAGAGTAATTGTGCATGGAGTGTTCTTTGTTCTTGTTGGACAATTATGTTGGTTTGAACTGGATGGACTTGTGATGTGTGACTTGGGTTGGGCATCTATATATTTTTGTATATATATGCTGTAATGAATCATGCATTTAGGCACATCTGCTAACACCCCACCACAATCACCAAAAAAGGCATGGTAAAGAAAATCCTCTACTGGATAGGTTGGCATTTTATATTATGACAGCACATCTCACAGGATGCGGGTTGAATAATCCCAGAAAATTGGACAAACAGTGGAGTTAGTAAAAGTTAGTAAGGGCTTGGAAACATTGTTTTGTACATGGAGGAAAACTTTGATTTAATAAGCTCTGCTTTCTTCTAAGCAGCCAGCTAACCACTTATATTTATATACACTTCATGACAAATTAGTCAACACAGTTAGCATTTATTTTCTCAATGTTCCATGGTAAACCCCCCTTAGCACTAGTGCCAACAACCTGTGGCTAACTGTGCCAAAGAATCTGCACATCTCCTTTCCTATGGTCAGATCTGTAGGACCTCCTGTGGTTTCCTGTGTTCCCTAGAAGTCAGAAGGATCGATCAGTCTATAAATCTAGCACTGGTTCAGAAAACAATGTTACCTGTCTTTTAAAGTGACATCTTCTTACTACAAGGACTAGCTTCTGTACACTAAAGGAATCATTTTCAGGTTTCCCCCCAGGCCCTTTTAGCTGGGTGCACCACCCGGCACTTTTCAGCACCCACCTGGCTGTTTTTGGGTGGTTACTAAAGAGTTTGGTCACAATACATGGGCTGCCACCCACCTACGATTTCTTCCCACCCGGCTTAAAAAAATTTCTGGGTTGAGCACTAATTTTGTTCTGCGTGTTGAACAGTGATTTCATCCAGTGAGAGTCATCTTTCTGTATATTCATCAATGCAAAAGGTTTAACACATAAGGCTATGGTTAAAAATGATGAAAAACCTTGACTTTTATATTCATGTAAAATCTCTGAAGCTCATACAAGCAAGGTTATATTTGTCTATTCTAAGAGCAGTGACAATGAGGATAGCAGAGACTTACATCAGGTTGGACACCCTCCATATATTTTGAAAATAGCTTTGAGTCCTACTATACTTATGAGCCTTAAGCTACGTACACACATCAAATTTTACTCGCCCGATAATCGGCATCGGCCAGATATCGGGCGAGAATCTGGCGTGTGTACAGCCCAGGTCGTTCATAGTCCTTGGATCCGTCCTGGCGGATCCACGGACGATGAACGATGAGCGATCCTAATGCAAGGGAAGGGGGAGAGCGGGCAGCAGGGTGCCGCTCTGTCGCTCTTCCCCTCCCCTCTCCATAGAGCAGAACAGTGCTGTATGTACAACACTCGTTCATGCATCTTGCGGTTCTTATCCTTGGAAAGGATCGCGGCTTTATTCTAATGCAGATACCTAGACTGGCAGAACAAACAGACAACTTCAAGTGACATTAAATCAGGCTGCAAGTGAGAGTAAAACATATTGGTCTTTTGGCCACTACTTCCAGCTATAGAGGAGAATGGTTTAATTCATAGGACAGTGCTGGGCCAGATACCAAACACCAGGTCTGTTGCATAAATGGAGTCTATAGCCCTTTGTTAGCATTACAAGACAAGAGTTCTGCTGCAAGCAGATGATCTGGGGTGGCAGGAATTAGCTAAATGGACTAAACAGAGGTTAACTTTAATATGTGCTTGAGATTTGGAGGTTATTGTTAATAGCAGGTAGTAATTATATGTGGTTACTGCGGCATTGCTAAAGGCACATCCAGTTATTCATAATGAAGCATGTGTGGTTTCTACTTCAATGCACATAACAGATCGAAGCTTCCTAAAAAATATATCAAATAGGAAAAATCTATTTTTATTGGTTGCTATATGTTATTGTGCATTATTATTATTAAAAATAAACTGTATTTATAACATACCAACATATTGTTGATGTATTTGTTAAATAGGGGTTGCAAATGACAGACAGATACAAACTGACACAGGAGGAGGAGAAGTCTCCACACAAAAGAGCTTACATTCTAAGAAATACAAAACCTATTCTAATTGGTTAGGTCTGCAAGGGAAGTTAAAAAAGGATTTATAAATATAATAAAAAAATGTTTTGCAATATCATGCAACATGGTTTCTTTTTTTTTTTCGAGACCAATTGGTCATACAGAATGGTAATTTATCTTTTTATATTCAAAGAAAATATGACTGCAGCTAAGAGAGGAGACCTAATAAGACCACGGTCATTCTGAGAACTATTTATCTTAATTGTTTATCATATAATAGTACAAGCAGGACTTCTTCCGGTGCAGGCCACAGCCAGATGTGGGGCCACATAAGTCTAAACTGCAACTCTATGTACATAATGTATTAATGTAGCTTATGGGGAGTGGGGTAAGTTCCAGGGTGTTTAGAGAAATTTAGCATGTCTGTGTTAATACTATCCAAGCAAGTGGTTTGTGTTCTCTTTATTGTATATAAATTCTGGGTTATTTCATGCTAATGGTGACAGAACATGATAGAAGACATGGGCCTTTTTTATGTATGTTTATATATGAATCATTCAGCTCCGATCCCTTTGCTTTCTCATGGATATTTACACATATGAATTAAAGAAACAGATCTACATACATGGACTTGCTTAGAGTTTTTGTTTTTTTTTGTTGCTGGGAACATATGCTAAACCTATTTTTAAAGTTTAGTCCAGTTACACATAAAAGGTTCTGGCAGTTAAAGTGCATCAACACAGCCTACTTATTTGGCTGCTCTAGTGACAAACTACCTTGTAATTGTTGGTATTCTCATCTCTTAGATCTGGGAGTGCCACAAGCTGGCTCTGATCCATCATCCAAGCAGTGCCCCACGCATTGGAGATCAGAATATCTGCATTTTGGCTTCCAGGGCTTTTAGGATAATAAATATTCTTCATTTTAAGATTTTAAAAAACTACTTGTTTATACATCGAGCCAGAGCTCTGTCTAGGAAATGCATCTTGTTACATCTGTGTTTACAGCAGGTTCCTACATCTGATAAGCAGCCTGCTGTGCTCATCAAAAGTGAACAGGCCCCGGGAACTCCACTTGCAGAAAGCCAACTTGTCATTCGTTCTGTTGATGGAAACATAAACCATAGGTGGTACAGGCAGGACTGTGACAGGTCAATTTTGCTCTTCTTATCTCAGGGTTTCTTGTAAATATATTCTTTTTACTTTTTAGATGTTGAGAATGCTCCATTAAAGACATGTTAGTTGTTTTAACATGTCAAATACTCCCTTTTTGGTGTATGGGTGAAAATAAGAGTGCAAGGGTTTTTACCAACTGCAGCCATTCAGCCATCACCTTTTATTCATGTTGTACATTTTATATACCTAAAGCCTAACTCCAGACAAACCGTTAAATATAAAGTTGAAATACACTCAATAGTACTTTTTTTTTCCAGCCAGACCTAGAATTTACTCAGCTGTTTTAGACTACACGTTTAGTTTGGCAAAATTATTTTTTCTATGCTTCAGTTTAAGTGTATATTGTAATTTGTGAAGTGCTAATGCTATGCAGTATTGCCAGACACAAAAGTAGTCAAAAGGTTGACATAGTTGACTTATGATCTATTAAATCTATTCCAGCCACATTCATTAGTCTTTCATAATTTACTTCTGACATGGACTGCTGCTAGCAGAATTCTGTGCTTGCCCCAACATCCTAACATCAGTATGATGGAGAAGTCTAGGAATCAGAGAACACACTAGTATTAATTTAATGGAAGGTATAGGTACATCTATCTGTAAAATATGGAGGTTTTCCTCCCTGTTGATATAAGCACAACTTTTTCAGGATAGACTGCAGTGAACCTTTAGGCGTTTTTAATATTCTTGAGGTTCGAAGCAGACCTATGGAGGTGTTTGAGGTCACCATGAACACACACTGTGAGGAAAGTTTCATATGTCATTGTATTCTCATCCTATGACATAAAAGTCTTCTCAAGTGACAGTCCATTGTTTTTCTTCTCATTTAAAACTTGTTACGTTGGTGTATGTATTCATATAGTCTGAGTCATACATCTAACCTTTTTTTGTGTACTTTTTCCTACATTGTAAATAAATTCTAAACAAAGTACAGTATCCATGTATTGTTTCTGTTTCTAATATTTTCACAGTTTTTATTTTGTGGACTAAGCCACTTGATATGCTTTTTTATTTGCTATACTATTTTAGTCCCATTCTTAAGCACCTCTGACTGAAAGTATGAATGTATGCTGGTTAGTAAGGCTACCCATCACATTACCCTATGTAATGTTGGGTGGCTCAGAAAGCATGAGTAAATGGGCCAACCATTTAGAGAAAATATGACAAGTTGTACATCATTTAGCTTTTCATTTAATCAGTAGGAAGGTTGAACTGGAAAATCTCACTTCAAATGGGTCCTGAAATAGAAAAATGCAAAACAAATGTAATCTAACTTTACCAGCAACCATGCAGAACACAAATAGGATTTATTGTTAGAAAGAGATGTTTGATTGTCCAAAAGCTAAAAGGGTAATTGGATATATGTGATATCTGACAATCTATAGAACACTTTTAATCATTTTCCATAGTTCTGTAACCAAAACCAACCAAACCAAAACAAAATATGGTCAGTGATTTGTTCCTTTGCTATGGTCTCACTGTGTTATAAACCGGCTTCCTAGAGACCAGTATTCTTTACAAAGATTATGTTAGGAGCATTGTTGTGAATAGTAAATTAACCTGTAGCAAGACATTGGACTCCATCCTGCATTCCTATAGGGGTCATTACATCTAATGGTCATTGCTGTGATGTTGTTTTGGGGGTCTATAGTGTATTTAGTGTTTTAGTAATCAAGTTTGAGCCACTCATTTTTAAAGGTAGATGACTCTTTAGAGCAGGGGTGCCAAACAAGTGGATCACGATCAACCAGTAGATTGCAAAGCCAACGCGAGTAGATCGCAGAGCTCTGCCTTTCAAAATAAACTCTACCGTGCACAGGAGTTATTAAGTCCAAATACCGTTCCATCATGACTGATAAACATTTGGAAGTCTGTTTGAGGCTGGCTACCAGCAACTACTGTCCAAACTATGCAACTTTGGCTGATTCCATTCAGTTTAAGACGTCATCGGAGTAAGGTAATGGCCAAAAATGTACAGAATTGTATTGTGCCATACATTTTCATGCTGTTATGCAAGTTAACATTATAAATTTTAAATATAAAGTATACTCTGTATACATAAAAATAAATTAATGTTTAGCATTTTTATTGTTGGTAGATCATTTTGACTTGGTCATTTAAAAAGTAGCTCACAAGCCAAAAAAGTGTGGGCAACAATGCTTTAGAGATATCTCCACTGTTTTGGAGATCTGACTCTAGATCAAATTTAATGTAGCAGTTAGTCTGCATTACTAGTGGAAATTGTTATGTGGTGATCCTACTATATTTCTAATGTACCAGCCTAATATTGTGAAGCGCAGGTGCCCAACTTGTGGCTCTTGGTCAGTCTCTGTGTGGACCTGCTGGGTCCTTGCAGTCAAAATTCTGTTTTCCCTATATCTCAATATTAGCAGTGACTTCTAGCAGTCTCATGTAATGTGTTATCAGGTATAGAATGTCTGCACCTTTGTGTCAATAAAAGTATCTAATAAAAGTATTGTGTGGCCCTGTTGTGTTATCAGGGGCTGGACATTATTCCTTTGTTATCAGGGAGATTGACCACCATTGTTATAGATTATACTGTAGTGTCTTTAAAGCTACGTACACACGTCAGATTTTTATCGCCCAATAATCGGAATCGGCCAATTATCGGGCGAAAATCTGCCGTGTGTACAGTCGGTGTCGTCCATCGTCCGGACGACCAACCTGCCGGATCCACGGACGATGGACGACAGCCGATCGTAATGAAAGTGAAGGGGAGAGCGCGCAGCAGGGTGCCGCTCCGTCGCTCTCCCCCTCCCCTCTCCATAGAGCATGAACGGTGCTGTATGTACAGCACCGTTCATGCATCGCGCACTCCCTTGTTGTTGGAAAGGATCGTGAAAGATCCTTTCCAACGACAAAAATTGGCAGTGTGTACGCAGCTTTAGAGTCATTCATATTTTTTCTTATCTAAACAAAACTCCAACAGGAATCCTTATTTTTGTAACGTAAGGATTCCATGTTATTTTTGCTAAGCAGCAACGTCCGTAGTGGGGAGAACTGGGACACATCCAAGCCCTAAGCTATTTTTTATACACAAACTAGATAGTGACGTGCAATATCCATCAGTCTTTATTTTACATGATCATAATAATGAGAGTCAGGGAGCCGCATGGAGAGATCTCTATGGTTACATATGTCCATAATGATGCATTAATGTCTTGCACACCGCAGCCCGGCATTATGGTCAGGTTTTCAATTGGTTCATGAGAATATTTTTCGTTTAAAAGATGACAACAAATGACTACATAGAGGTTCTAGCTTTATATAATGAAGCCTTAGATCATATATTTTTTACAATAAAGCTTTGAAATATGAGTGTTTTTTATCTACCACTGCTGATCAGACAGTAGAATATTTTTTATTTTTTCAAACCTATATTATAATAAAAATTACAGTTGGAGTCTGTTTGATTTGTATGAGAATGATGCTGCGCATTTATTAAACTATTCACGGCCTTCTCAGCAGTACTATACTATGTGATCAATAACAAATATGGTTGCATAGCCTGCCTCATAAGCAGCCCCGTACTAACAAAGCAACTCTGTTCCCCTAGAAAAGAATGGGTAGGCTTTTTTTTCCTGAATTTTTAAAGCTATCACAGACCCTTCCCTATTTTTAAGCAAGGAGACCATTGTTTTTTAAAGTGACCTTGTTTTCTGTCTGTATGTGTGTTCTAAATCCATCCTTTGGATCTGCCAGGGTGCAAAAATGCAGTGGAGAGCAGCTGATACATTAAATCATACCCTTCTATACCCATACCCCCTCAAATCATTTTCAAGTAGCGTTTTTTTTTTTCATTCCACTACATTTTCAAACGCATTCTGAAGCGTAAAATTGGAAACTGCATACAAATAATTCATCTATGCCTATCTTCACAATTAATACAAATTATACGCTGTTGTCAGCCAGCACATTGCTTTTACATTTTATTTAGAGATGTGCCTATTATACTATGGATAGAAATAAGCATTCTGCCAGCCGCATGTCCATGCTGGTCATTTATCTTCTCTAATGGCTATTTACTGGTTGTCTGGTTATATTATTCTTCTAAGTCTGAGGATGCTATAAGGATTCTATTGTTACCTGGGGTATAAAGACAAAGCTTTTCAGAGTATTGTCAGAACTATGCAGTGTTCAGCCTCAGTACCATTCACTGGAAGCTTCTTGTGTATTATTGAGGAACACATTAATCAGATATATGAGCAGATGGCATATAACTAAGCTTCTGCTGCATTAACTGTGTTACAACTCTGCGCTCTACTAATTTTCTTCTAGATATATTAGATATAAATATAGGTGTAAAGTGAAACCTTTTTGTCTTAATCCTGATACTACTGATTCACATGAAGAAAAAATATATATAGATTAGCAATGGTTTTTGTAGTTAAAAGCCTTAACAGTTTGCACCTTGTGTGTGTCCCTGGACCTTAGGTGCCAGCCTCCTGATTCAGCTCCATACGCATTGGACACATCCATACTTGCATTCTTCATTACTATTCCATTGGTTGGTGCTATTTTTCTTAATACACTGTTTACAGACACATGTCGTTATATTGGTCTAAGGCACTTCTGTCTCTATTGTAAAGAGTATCTAAACCTAAAAATAAAAATGTATTAAGCTGCAGTTTCTCAGCCCTGAAATGTGGTGACTGCATTACATTTATTTATTTATTTATTTATTCACATCTTTTTTTTTTTTTCAAATAACCCCCCTCCGGTGGCTAAATTTATTGTTCCACTGTCTCCATGGAGGAAGAATCGCTGCCACCAAGGCTGGACTTCAAACATGCCCTTCTGCCTTGTTAAGCTTGCAGGAAGAGGCAAGGGGCCTGATTTATTTAAAACTCTCCAAGACTGGAAAAGATAGACTACCACGGGTTATCCAACAAACCTGGAATGGATCAGGTTCAGGATTGAAAACATTTGACAACAAATAGCAAATGACTTTTAAGAAATCCATTCCAGGGTTGCTTGATCATCCAGGTTCACCTAGGGATTGATGAGCTGTACTGTATTACATTTTTTGTTTTTAGGTTTAGTTTGTCTTAAAAAAATCTCTCCGGTTTATTCCACCCTGGTAATCTGACACTTACAAATTACTTAAAGGTGATGAAAAAATTGAAGTTTGTCTGAGAGTGACATTAATTTATTAGATTTGCAGATTTGCAAAAATCAATCAGTGTTTATTAGATGGTGTATGGAGAAATGAGCTACTGTCTTCCTGCCAGTGCCAGCAATCCAAAAATTGACCATGTGACAAATGCCTTAATGTCACCGCTCTTTGTTCATGGTTTTTCAAAAATATATGACATTCAGTGATTTTTTTTTTATTTCTTGAATATTCTTGAATATAATTTTTTTCCCTGTATAGTAGTAACTTTAAATGAAATACTTCATTCTGGAAGAAACTTTTACTAGAATCACAATTCTTTGACCACTGAAGTTTGTGGAACTGAATCCTGACACATCAAATACCATGACATGCTGTCAGCAACATTGGTTAAGTGGTTTGCTAAAAAAAATGGAATTTTGTTAGCAGTTCTAGGTATATATTACTGAATCGGCAAAGGATGTTTTTGTGTTGATGATTTCATTTTGTTTTAGATGGAAACTTGATGGTCTGTAACAAATGTTTTATGGTTGAATTTTACCTTAATGCCCTCTTTTTGTGGTTCATGGCTTACATTTCAGTTTAATAGGGCCCCAAACTGACATGTACTTGCTTTCATTATTTTTCTGATTTTTTTTTGTCCCCTTTAACAAGGATAAACTTTAACTTAACATTAGTGTTGTAATAAAAACACAAAAACAAAACATGACTGGATAGGTCTAATTCTGCTCCGGTCCAATTTATCTTTGGTTCAGTTGGTCCTTTGAATTCGATTCAGCGTGCCTGCTTTGTTCTTATGATCACATCTCTGGTAAGAACTTCATGTGGTCATTAGCTCGGCATAAATTGGAGAAGTGAATATAAAGTGGTTTCTGTTAACTCTTTTAGAATTGTGCAGTGTTCACATACTAGTTGTAAACTTTTTTTTTATTTGTTTCAATGACGCAAGTATTTTTAAAGCCCATAAATTACCTCAGTTCAGTTTCCATTTCGCATATGAAAGAAGTACAGATTTAAATTTTAGTTTTTTTTGGTTTATTGCAAAGGACAAGATACACCTATTAATTATTACTAGAATGCCATTTCATTGAGCATTACCTCATGATAGTAATGGTTCTTCTTGATCATCCCAGCCAGTGTTAGGAAACCAGCTTTAGCTTTTAAATTATAACCACTTCAATATCACTACCAGGTCCAGCCTACCAGGTAATTTTGCATGTGCCGCAGATTCTATATGAGCAGGAAACAATCACACGTTGATAATTATATGCACCATTGGAAAGGACTGCCCAACCAGAGAGAAGTTTGTGTTGATTTGTTTACCTGCCTTGTAAAACAATCCATCCATTATGTTGACATTTGTATCTAATACAAACTCTACACTGTGCCTAAAGTTTGTCTCAAATCTCCCCAAAAAGAGAGTGATCTCTTCTTTTATGGTTCTCATTAGAACAGTGGGTTTTCCTTTCACAATCTTTTCCCTGTTTTGACGACAACCTAAAACTAAGCATTTTCCCTGTGAGCTTTTCTCCCACTGTCCTGGTAGAGTAAGGCTACGTACACACGTGCAATAATTGTCGTCTAAAATGAACGATTAACGACTGATCGTCCGTTAATCGTCAACAAAAAAGTGCACAGCGACGCCGATGAACGAGGAATGTCACTGGAGACGAACAACCATCCCGGTGGATCTAATTGGGCGACAATCGTTCGATATCTATTCTGTGTACAGTCGTTCAGTGATCGTGGATGGTTCTGCTGTACACTTTCTCTAGTACACGTCACTACCTGCATCGTTTTAACGGTTGCACATTAATATAGTATATTATTGTACATTATTATATATATTATATATAGTACATTATTGGTGGATTATATTTGAATGATCGTATCGTTACAACATGTACAGAATTGTGCACAATCAGATTGTTCAAAATAATCGGAAATAATCGTTGATCGTTCATTTTATAGCGATAATTATTGAACGTGTGTACGTAGCCCTAATCTTTCTAAAGTGGATACAGGTTGCAAAAATTCCAAACCACTACCACACTATAAAAACTCTGTAAAAACTTTTATAATAAACTCAATTTATTGAGATTAAGTTGCTTTTACACAAAAATCTTAAGTAAATAATATTAATGCTGTGACAACCCCCTTTGATTTAACCCTAATCAAACTCCTTATAGGAGCTCTGTAATCATAGAGTAGAATGCAGAAGTAAAGCAAGAACACTGAAATAGTGAAAGGTCAAACAAGAGCTGGAATTATGAGAGATTTGTCTGTGATGGTAACCAAAACCGTCATACATGACAACAGAAGGATGTTTTGTTCTCCATTCATCCATGAGATGTTAATGTTCATAGGTTATAGCAGGAGAGAACGTTGAGAGAAAAAGCTTGAGTTTTAAATGTGTCCTAAAAATTCTATTTGCTCAGTCCTTCGATGTTCACGTGGGGTCCTCGGCTTTGGAATCGCTAGAATATTTCTTCACTTGAAACTATGGCTCTGTATCACATTTTTAATGTTGTACAGAACAAAATCCCCCGTGGCCTGCTCTATGTCACACATTGCAGAATTGTTTAGTTGCTCTGTAAACTCCGGTACACATGCCAGCATTGCCTAATGTGTCATTTGGTCAAAGAGCAAAACATTTCATAAGATCAAAAAATATGCTGGGAATCCAAAGTCTGCATTGGGGAGGCAGTCTGAGGGGATGGAAGTTTCACAATAATCCTACAATTAAATGTAGCCTATGATACGATTTATTCATTAATTGTTCCTGGAATTATTTGCTGTGTGATTTATAGTCCTTTTTATTTTAGCCGCAGTACAATTATTAGCAACTCTTTAACACTTCTCAAAATGCTTTTACAGTTTAATTTCCCACTGATCACAGCTGGTAATTTGGTTAATGAATCTTTAGACACAGCTCTAAAAATGTGGACATATAATGTTGTATTTTCACAAAGTGTAATAAAATCTTGAAACTAAAGTTCTTTTTAAAATCAGGATGGTTATTGAGCTTTAATCATTTTGTCATTATGACTTGGAAGCAATTGTCACTGCAGTGGTTTTAAGTATAGATATGAATTTGTATCTTAGATGACTGAACCGTAGAAGGACCTGTAACATAAGCTCACGTATTTGCCCACTGGCCACATTTATGTTTCCAAAAAAAAAAATTGTATAGTTGTTTAATAGCTGGTGGACCTCTGTTTTTGTAAGGAATTCCATTTAGCGGGCAGTGTCCAGGAAGGTAGGGGGGCTCACTATAGGCAAATGTACTAAGGTAGAGTTGTACATAATGCCCGGTTCTATTCTAACCAGAACACAGACTGTATAAATACAAGGGATACTTCAAACAAATGCAAAAGACAGACCTTTTTCAACCAAAGGCAAGACTTTTTAGCAGAGTTATCATTTGCAAAGTAGATCTTTGAATGGACAAGTTTTGAAAGAAAACAACTGGAATGTCTAGAAATGTATTAATACTTCTTTAATTTTAAGTCCATCTATGGTCCCTAGTCGTCCCAAGTAAACTGCTGGAACGAATTTGTGTAACCTCACTGGAACCTCATGGCAGTGTGAAGATTTTTAGATGCCATTGATTTTAATTCTAGAGATCTTCTAAATAAATGTATTTTGTTTATTTATCTTCAGGATGTCAAGACATTTGTGTTGCCGTTAACGTGTGAAGATGGAAGAGAGAAGTGCCCATTTGATCCAGTTATAGGGTACACTGGATTTCTTATAGGTGAGACCCATTACTTGTAAGCTGCACACAACAAGCATGTACTATGCTAAATATGTAACCTACACACACATTTATATATGTCTTGAATTTATTTTCCATGCTAGGAGTTTAAGTACTGCTATGGACAGGGAAGCTATATGCCATAGTGTATTTAGGTAATCTGAGTCTATTTAAGAGATTGTATAGTGTTTTGTGTATTTTTTGCTGTAAGTTTTGGCTATACATAATGTTAGGAATTATACCTTGGTTGTAACATGAAGTGTTGCTGCATTTTATTGTAATTTATCTGACAATAAGAGCATCACCCATTCAGCCTAATAAAAAATCGGGGAAGGATAAGTTTATGGAGATTTTTCAGTAAGTTACAAAAACTCCACTAGTGACAAGGTGCACTTCAATTGGTTAAACATGTAAATCATAAACTCCAAAGATCAGCCTAAACAGCCAGACCCTCGTAAGAGTCATGTTGAATGACGTTAAATGCTTCATTAATATAGTCTGTTTTACAGATTCATCACCGATCATGAACCCATTTTCATTTTGGAGCCTTGAATTACAACTGGTTCCCCCATTGATTCTCTATAGGCAAAGATATCTAGATTTATCTCAAATTACAAAATTGTTCACAGAAATACAATGCTCTTTTTTATTTTTTCCTACCCACATTCCTAAAGAGGCCCCAAAGTGATGTATTCCATGGTCTCTTTTAGATGGGGTTCTGTATACGGCATCGGGCTATGGCTTCTACAGCGCACCGGATATACGGAAAAATGTTTCAGTGCTGCATACATTGAAAACCGAAGCATCACCTCTTCTGTGGCTGAATGGTAAGATATGATTTGTAAATATAAAATAAAAGAAATGTATAAAAGAAATATAAGCCAGAGGGTGAAAAGGCTGTTTTATGTCTCCCAAGCAAGTATCCTTTCAGCAACAGTGCTTATAGGAAATAGTGGTTTGGTAGATATTATCCATAACTTAACCCCCGACGCTTTTGGAACAGAAATCTAGAAATCAGTGTAACGCTCAGGTGGTTAATATGGGCTAAAAAATAGAATGTATTTAAATATTTTTGACAGGTGAATATATTTTTGTAGTTTTTTTTGTTTTTGTTCTAAGCCAGCTGATTAGATATGTTGACCCACTACCATTATTTCCCAAGGCACTGATCTGGAGCAAGTATGCAGACAGACAACAAACATTTACAGAAGTTGGTCAGCTATGGCAGCCTCCATTTTTCTTCTTGCTTAATATCTTTTTAAATGTAGTTGTAATTGTATTTAGGTTTATTGGTGACATTAAAAATAGTGCTTAGTAATATTTTCTAAGGGTAAAGTTCAGTACATCGATATTTTAGTTTTTGGTAGAGAGATCTTGTTGTTGGGGTGTTGAAAAGTTTACAAGCCAGGGGCTGATTGAGTCCACCAGGCTCCACTTATGACTAATAAATCATTTTTGGTGGACTGGCCTGTTTAAAGCATATATATATTCCACTGTATTTTTTGTCAATATAAATCTTTCATCTCCACTCCAAGTGCACTGTGCTGGCAATTCTCAGGAGGCCTGTTTTTTCATTGCCGGTTATTTGATGGCATACAATCACTCTGCTCCTCTATTTTATGTCAGCAGATTTTCACTGCCCCTGCAATGTTTACTGTTGACATTCCCACAACTTCTGACAAAATCTCTGTTAGCACTTATTCACATATTCAGCATTTGTTGTCTGAGTTACGTGGGCTTGACAAGTTATCTTTACATTATTGTATCTGCCTCTGCCAACCGTCAGCTGCCACTCATAAACGCCAAGGTTCTAATCGGCTCACAGTATTTTCTTTTTATATAAATAAGTTCTGTTCTGTTTTCTAACCTGTATGCATGTGCCCAAGTGATTATTTTATGCTGAGGGAACAGCGGCATAAATAATTTATGGCAGAAGTATAAAATGCCTTCTGCTCGTTCTCTGGCATCCTGTGTTATGACATGCAGTAAACAAGGGGTTAGTGGAACAGGCTGGCATGTCACAACATGGCAAGCAGATTGATATGGGCCTCTAGACCTAAAGCTTTACCCCAGGCAGATAGAGACGGTGCAGATTAATGCAGCACTGTGTTCTTTAATACACCACTACATTTATGTTCAATATGTGAGCAGCATAAGTACACGAATTTGACTTTATATGAGCCTTATACATTTCCTAGTACACCATGACAATGGAGAGGAAGGAGGTGTACTGTGGTGCCATGTGTTAACAAGAATTGTACTTCTGGGTCTCGTTCGAAGCCAAACAGTGCTGTGTAAATCTCAGAACTGGATGGTAAACAATTAAAAAAGTAATAAAATCACAAACTTCCCTAAAGCTGGTCTCCACACACCTTGAGATCAATGCGCAATAAATCACTCCTTAGATTATAGAAGTGTAGAATTTTTATGCTGATGGGATTTTGTGGATTTGAGATTAGGTGCAATACTTTTCAGAAATGATGTTTAAAAGACCGGTAAAACAAAAAAATGGGTGAACTTCACTACATAAACATCTGACATTTTAAGTAAACTTTTTTTACAACCTTTCACCACCCAAATAAAGACTTAAATTTCAATCCTCAGAAAACAGTTGTAGAAGAAATGGAAAAGTTACCAACCTTGCACCTCCAGCTTTCAGAAGAATGCTTGCTTAGGCAGGA
>NC_092867.1:18686751-18696731 GCF_032062135.1 Pyxicephalus adspersus | reverse complement strand
TTACTGCATCATCCTTTTCACCCTTTATAGGCTCTGCTGAACAAAAAATTGCAAAAGACTGATACCAAGCTAAATTCCAATACCTTAGTTGCTTGCGTCAAATAATATATAAATTAATCAATGTACTGTATTATTAAATACAGAGCTGCACAGATTTGTGTCTCCAGTGTTTCCACCTGGAGTTAAAACGGAACTAAGCTAAGTGACGAATAATGTGAACAGGCATGTTGATTTGTGCATTAGTGAAAAATAAACTACCTACTAGTTTTCTATTATTTTCTCAATGTACAATGAACTGTGTATGCACAGATCAGTGTATAATGAGGGGTATCCCGGCATTCTACTGAATCCTGGGAATAAATTAACTCCTGTGAACATGTTCAGGATCTTCATCATTCCGGCCTGGCCAATCAAGATGGTAGAAGATCCAGAATCAGTCAGTGGACTAGGTGAAGAACAATGAATAAATAATATTAATGAAAATGTTTCACTTCAAGGTGAACCTGTTAAATGCCCACTCCAGAGTGATAACAGGCAAGTGTAATTAAAAGATCAGGCAGATACATTTTTTTTTATTGCAGAAATTACATTTTCTTCTATTTCTGTAATAAATGACCTGTCAGTTTGCCATTTTTTTAATTAATAAGTTTAGTACCCCTTTAGGTTGATGAGGTTGCTGTCGGTTATTTACCACTATTTACCCCATCAAATACATTCTTGTGAATTGCTATCATGACTGGCTGTTGGTAATAAGACGGAAATTGGGAAAGCTTCTGTATTTCCAAGAACAAGACAAACATACTTGATATCAATCCCAAATTCCTCATTCTTTAAGTGTTCCATGACAGTCTATATAAATTAGTTTTATTTCCTAACATGTTCTTGTAAACTGACAGCTGCTATGACATTGTTTGCTATGGGCAGCTTCATTGTTCTGCTTATCACAGTTTCATCCAGCAATTCAGTCTCTTTAGGAGTTTATAATGAAAATGTTTCACTTCAAGGTGAACCTGTTAAATGTCATGCCTAAGAACCGCTATGACAGGGCATCTTCTGTTTGCCTATATTGAAAAGTCTTGAACGCCTACTTTGATTCATTTTTCTAGTCAGTCTGACATTTGAGTTTTAATATAAGCTCCATCAGCTGCCATTGTACTGTCCAGTGAGTGTGCTGTTCTGGCCATTGGGGCAGTTTCATAAGTGAGAGGAATGGCAGTCAGGGCTTTAGTTATGGATATACTGTATATATTAAATAAATTAACTAAATCCTTTTTACCACACCTTTTTAAAAGTGTTCTAAAGGTATTTTGGGATGTAACATGTAACCTTATGGCTTTATTAGGGACAAGCCCTAAATGGGTTTTCTCAACTATGGTAAATCTCAACAGTCTCCAGCAGAGTCCAGTTCTCCAAGCAATCCCAAACAGTGGGTGGTGGTACCATAGACATGAACAGAGCCAGCACCCCAGGTCCAGTTAGACTACAGATATTCTGGAAATTGCAACATATTACACCAATACGACTTTTCAGACAAATATACAGACAGACCGGTGATTTACCCTGCACTTTATGTTACACCTGTATTAAAGGGAGGAATATTTCAGTAAATTTGTAGTTTGATTGGACTTTGGTTTCCCTTCTCTGCTCTCTTTTGTATTAGATTCTAGTGACCTCAAAAACAAAAATTGATTGTGTTTTATGCTGCTAAAAGGTCCTAAAATATGATGTCTGATTTCCAGAGTTTCCATTTTTTACATGGTGAAACATACTTCCTTCCATGACTGTCAATACTCACTACATGTACTCTGCCTGTGAAGTAGCAATGTTGTCACTGTAAGATGGGAAGTATTTTAGGACTACAGAACAAAATTTAATACTTAAGAAAACAATACCTAGTGCACAGCATTTGATTTTTTTAGACTGGATCAGGAGGTATTTTTGCCAAAAGGAAGCAAATAAGATTAGTTAATAATTGTTTGCATACACTTTAAGGGGCCCTATTTACTACTGAAAAAGTGCTAAGTCTTTGCAGTTTGTCTTTTGTTTGGCAAATACTGAAAATAATTTTTTTTCTGCTAATCATTACACCTGGGAGAATGCTGGAAATCAGGGCCATTGAATACTTTACGGGGAGGTGGCTGAAAGTAGACAAACCCCAGACAGAAAACTATTTGGTGTTTGTCCAGCTACACATGTACATAGGTGATAAAAAACAGTTTCATATTGTGATATCTTTTGTAGATACAGTTTCATGATAGAGGCTTGTTTACCATGTCAGGAATGTAGTACATTGTGAGTCACTGGAGGAGAGTTGTAGATTAAATAGCAGTTCATTTGTTAGATAAAGCAATTGCAATGTGGAGTAAGGTCTTGGATAGAAGTTTAGATTGGCAGTTTGACAAATTCCTGAATAATTTGCACATATTGAATGTGTGTGGATTTTGAGGCATTTTTCAGGCAGTTTTATCAACAACCATTATCATTTATCCAGCCTTAAGCTACGTACACACTTCCAATTATTATCGTCGGAAAACGAACGTCGAACGTTCCTGCACGATATATATATGAACGATCGTATAGCACCGATACTGCACATAGAGGTAACGACGCGATCGTTCGTAGATATTATACACACAATAGATACGATCGTTTAAGCGATAGAGGAACTATGTGCACGACAGGAAAGTGAACGGACGTTCGTTCATCACGCATGCTCTGAACATGGACGATCAACGAACGACCGTACACACGAACGATGTTCAACGATCGTCGTCCAATCCGATCCGCCGGTCCGGTCGTTCGTTTCCAGCGACTTTCCTCGTTCGTCGGCGTCGTTGGTTACTTTTTTACGAACGATTTTTTGCCCAATCGATCGTTCGTCGTTCGATTGGAACGATAAAAATTGGAAGTGTGTACGCACCTTTAGGTGTTGGTGGATTTGCTTTCCCACCTGGATGTGCTTATATCCACAGTTAGTGCTTATAGAATGCTATTTTCACTATGCCGCCCTTCATCAGCTTTTGTTTGTACTGAGCCATTTTTCACACAAGCAGTTGGGGGCCGAAGAACGGAAGAAGATAGCCAGGAGACTAAACAAGCCCTTAGGCTATTCATATTCATCTTATTTAGGGTTTCTGTAGACATGAGAACATTAGCTGGATCTGGTGACAACCCTTGCCTAAACAGACCCTCTGGCCAAGACCACTTTGTACAACCGTGATAGGACATGTCAGAAACATGACATTGTGATGGCTGGCTGTTCCTCCTGCATGTAATAAACTCCAGAATAACTCCAGACAGTTGTACACATCTCTCATGGCCATTAGCTAAGTAGACCCTGAGTTGGAGCCTTTTTTTTGTTCATTTTGCCTTCAGGTTTTATGATAGTTGGGCTTTCCTACATAAATCCTATTTCCTACAATGACACTTGGGCTTTACCAACAGTTATTAGAAACTCTCCCATTTCGTCCCTACCTTCTGTTTTGTGTAGCTACATAAATAATACAACAATATGTTTTCCATATCTCCAGAGTGACATGGGAGGGAAGAAGATCTTGCAGAGGAAATGGACATCATTCCTGAAGGCACGATTAGCTTGCTTCATGCCGTACTATGAAACGTTGAAGAGCGCATACACCCTAGAGCTGGGGACCTGGGACAAAACCATCTTTTATGGAGCCTTCATTTTACAATGGTAAGGTTTTTTTCTCAGAAATCCTCCATAAAGACTTACCTTTAGTGGGGTTGCCCTGATATATACATGAGGGGTCACTGTGCTTCATCCGGGATAAAAGGGGACAGGGTTTTGGCGGACTGGAGTGGAGCCTATAGTTTATTTATCCAAACAATATCCACATAGACTAAAGAATAATATGAAGTTTCATAAAGTCTTTTCCTGTGCCATTATTTTTTAAATTTGTTTCCAGTGGTTCATGGTTGGACTCTTGTACCCCACAGATTGTATGGCTAAACCAAAGTCCTTTGTATTTCAGAACACTTTCTCTTGGTATATGAACACCTTAGTTTCAACTTACTGGCTATTAGCTGCTGGAATGGAAATGTTGGAAGTTAAATATAGAAATAGTATCATATACTAAAATATAATGCCTTCCTACTAGCCTTTTCTAGTTTTCTTCATATTGGCATTCAGACTGCATGAGAAAGGGCCAACACTAGGGCTACGTACACATGTGCAAGTGACTGATATCAGACGAGAATCTTGCGTGTGTACAGTGCTCATTGTCCATCGTCCGAACGACTGCCCTGACGGATCCACAGACAATGGAGGATGAACGATCGTAATGCAAGTGGAGCGGGGTGCAGCTCCGTCACTCTCCATAGAACAGAATGGTGTATTGTATGTACAGCACTCGTTCATGCATCGTGCAGTCGTTTGTGGTTGGAAAGGACGTATGTAGTACATTACTGCATTACATATCTGCATAACATTAAACTTTCTGAATGGAGGAAAGAGCAGTGTGATGATCCCATCAGTGAGCTGTTTTTTACTCACTGTCCACCAGTCTTGTTCAAATAGACTGGTTTTTTTTTATTTATTCTGTTTTTACCTGTGTATTTAGCTAATTACTCTTATCAAATACTACCGGTAAGTATAAAAAGTTGTATTTTGTGAGATGTGCTTTTAGTCTTTTAATATAAAATAGTGGCATACCAGAACTTTGTAATGAAACAAAAATTATTACCCTTTCACTGGAGGAAATGTAGATATAATAGTGACCCAGTGTGTTTCCCAATATATATGTGTTTAAGTTTTGTTACTATATGCTCATCCACCTCCGCATGACACAGATGATTAGGTTTGAATAGGAGTACAGTATCAGCTCCCATGATGCAATGAAACTTTTAGTGCTTTGCTTTTCTTTGTTGGTCTTCACGATTAGTGAAAGAGATAAGCACAGACCTGGAACGTGGGCGTCAATGACTGTAAAAGTAGATGAAAAGAGGGAAAGTAGGTGAAAAGGTTTGTATTTAGTGATTTCTTCATCCCCTGTGATAAAACGGTATCCTGCTTTTCATTTAGACCAGAATTATCTCTGAACAGACACTTTCACGCTTATGAAGAGGCTGAAAATGTGATGGTCAGGCCCATGTCTGTGCTGATGGTTTAATGCCCGTAGTCCTACTTATTGAATGCATTGTAGGATATGACCATTTTGCAGCAATACATTTTAGCCTGCTGTTATTCATTGCATTGCAAATCTTACCTGCTTTCTTTTTAAATATTCTCATATGTGTGTCACCAAGGATATTTTTCTAGGATGACGAGATATATAGACTATAAATATGTAGAAACATTTAAATGGCAATTGCAGTGATTTCCGCTGTAAAGCTGCGTACACACGGCAAATTTTTCTCGCCCGATAATCAGTATCGGCCAATTATCGGGCGAAAATCTGCCGTGTGTACAGTCGGTCGTCGTCCATCGTCCGACGACCGTCCTGGCGGATCCATGGACGATGGACGACGACCGATCGTAATGAAAGGGAAGGGGAGAGCGCGCAGCTGGGTGCCGCTCCGTCGCTCTCCCCCTCCCCTCTCCATAAAGCATGAACGGTGCTGTATGTACAGCATCGTTCATGCATCGTGCAGTCTTTTCTCGTTGGAAAGGATCGTGAAAGATCCTTTCCAACGAGAAAAATTGCAGGTGTGTACGCAGCTTAATGCAAGTTGGCCCGTAATGGTTTGCTGGATTCCAGTAGCTAGTATTGTGTCATGTAATCTATAAAAGATAACAATTAACCTAAACCAGCTGTCTGGCAGGCCTTACATTTGCCAAAAGGTCTGGTGTATCTAGAAGAAGCAGGATAGCTAGTTTGATCTCACATAGGTGTTAGCTTGTCCTGTGTGTCCTGTGTCCTACATTGTTGGGCAGCATGGTAGCTCAGTGGTTAGTCCTCTGGCCTTTGCAGCGCTGGGTTCCAGGTTTAAATCTTGGCCAGGACACTGTCTGCATGGAGTTTGTGTGGGTACTCCTCCCACATTCCAAAAACAATTCAAAGATTAATTGGCTTCCCCCCAAAATTGACCTTAGACTGTAAAGAAGACATATAGATTGTGACCTCCTTTGAGAGACAGATAGTGACAAGAGTATAGACTTTGTAAAGTGCTATGCAATATGTCGATGCTATATAAATACTATGTTATAATAATTATGTGGAATGAAACCTGTGCCAAAGGAAAAACCTTAGCTACCATTACTGTTGTCCTGAAATACTAATTGTAAACTTAGCACTTTGAGTAACTAACTTGAAACATGCATGGAGGTAATGAAGTCAGAACTTTTCACAGTCTAGGAATACGGAAAACCACTGAGCATGACAGGCTGGCAACAAATATGTCTCCCCATATATTACTTAGTGCAGCTTTCTTTTAGAAGCAATCAATCAATCTATGTTACTGAACCACTCACTGCCGCCCTCATTCACTTTCTGTTGGGATCCTATAGGTAGATGTTATGTGTAGCTTCCGCGTGAGGCAGCGGTTTACTGGCACGAGCAAGCGGTAACCCACACCACAACCTCACAGCTAATCTCAACATAGCCTTACTAGCAGAATCACCTGCTGAAAATATAGGAGACAAGCTTAAGGCTACATACACTTGTGCAATATTTGTCGTTGCAAAATTAACGATTGACAACGATCAACGATTATGCACGATTATTTTGAATGATCCTATAGTGCACTTCTCTGTACATGCTGTAACGATACGATCGTTCAAATATAATCCACCAATAATGTACACACCAGATAGGACCATTTGAACAATGCAGGTAGTGAGATGTACTAGAAAGTGTACTGCAGAACCATCCACGATCACTGAACGGCCGTACAGATTGCGAAGATCGTCGCCCAATCAGATCTGCCGGGACAGTCGTTAGTTTCCAGCAACTTTTCCTGTTTGTCGGAGATGTTGGCCAGTCGTTGTGCACTTTTTTTGTTAAAGATTATTGGACGATCGGTCATCAATCTTTCAATGACAATTATTACACGTGTGTACGTAGCCTTTGTAAAGAACCTTCATGGTAGGATAGCCTGCTATTATAGTTTATCAATATAAGTACATTGATAGTTCTGGTTGGGTCATTGTGTATGGGCAATGATTTAATTATGCGAATATCAAGTCATAACTATATTGATTCTAAGACTCAGAATCATAAAAGACTAAGACTAAGAAAATGTACTTTGATTGTGTTATGATATCTGTTGTTAGTGTGGCAATGTGGGATGATTGGCAGCAAATGTAGTTACTACAAGATTTTTATTCCCTGGTATGTGGAGAGAGGGAAGGCCCTGAATAAGAGTTACTGATGATAACAGATGCTCATAATTACTGGCACTCTGATTTGAATTTAGTCAGCAGACCCTGCCAATAATTGACGCCTACCAAGAAAGGAGTTGTTTGCTGATATATTGCAATTTATCAAGTCAATATTGATAAAGAATGAGTTCCTCGCCACCCGCCCAGCACTGGTTCATCCATCCGCGGTGTTTGAGATTTTTACAGCTTTCTTTCTGGCACCGGCACCCACACAGTGCCTGGGCTGGTATGACTATACAGCATGTTTGGTAAATATTCGCCAATCTATCTATGTTTACAAACATTTTATACAACAATGAACTAATTATCACAAAATATTGACTGTCAAATCAAATTATAAGCAGAGGTATGCTGTATGTGTTGGGTTTAACCCCATGGGTTATTGCTGGACTTCTACTGTGGGTAGTGGGAACTACTTAGAGTGCAAAAAAAAAATGCAGGCATTTATGTATGGATTTGTATTTTTGTATTATAATGCACCAAAAAATGCACAATGCAGAACAAAGTCAGGTAGTTCAGTATCATATGAAGTTGTATGAGGCAGTGTATGGGGAACCATTAAGTCTGAATAGCACCAGAGTGCACAAACAAGCAAAATGTGCATTTTCGTGCATTACTAGAGCAGAATGGCATGTACCTACCTGAATTTTACAGCATACATTTTAGTCAATATGCCCTTCCAACCTGCCTTGGTTTAGGTAAGGCCCTTTTTTTGTTCCATCATGACTGTACCCCTGTGCAGAATGCCAAGTCCATACAGACATGATTTGAGGAGTTTTTTGTTGAGCCCTGACCTCAACCTTATGTTTGAGAAATTGAAAATAATGATGGCAAGCCAGGTCTCAATTTCTAACCCAATACCTGAGCTTATAAATTCTTTATTTGCTGAATGTGCACAAATTTCCATGCCCTGCAACGTTTTAATATATTTTAGCATCTAGGAAATATAAAACAGAAAATGAATGTGTATATGGTTACATCACATGACCTGTATAGATAATACCCGATTGATTTTTGCAGAAGAATTTAAGCAGGCCTAATGATCATGAAGCAATAAGATATTCCAGCCTCATGTCTGTGGGGTAGCTTTAAAAAGAAATCCTTTGAATATATCAGACTAATATGGCATCCAATGGTTAATAGCACCCTGCTATGCAGACAAATAGAAATGATTTTCTAGTCTGTCAGTTAGATGTTGGCCCGTGCAGTGTTACACAATAATGCAGAATTTCAAACCTTCCTTTGTAATTCTTTTTGGCATTTCTCTTTCCATCCAGCTACAAGCTGTCTTGCTCCCATATAAATTGTATATAATAAAAATTAGAGATGCAGCACGGAAAATTCACTAATTTGCTTGTTTTTTCTCTGCCTTCCTAATTAGGATAAATTGATGTATGCAATTTCTTTTTAGTTGGGTATAAAAAACACATTTATAGAAACAGACAAAATAAGTTTAATACGTACTGCTGTGTTTTGGCTAATTAGGTGGATAAAACAAGGCCTCTGTTTAGGTTTTTATCTCTATTTAATATACTTTTTTTGGCCTATAAGTATTTTTGAAGTCCAGACAAATGGCTGAAATACATGTTTTGCATACCAAATATGTTGTAATTATGCTTAGCCAGTCTTATGATACAGGTACACCTGCCAAACAGCATAGTCATGTCCCATCTCCACCTATTGGTGTGTTTAAGCATTACAGGTTGGTCACTGACCATCCCCAGCTTTCTATTTTGGCAATGAATGAGTGATTCCATGGGAAGCATGGTTGGCAACGTAGATAGCAATCTTGACTTTGCAGCACTGGGGTCCCAGGATTGAATCTCAGCACACTATCTGTAAGGGGTTTGTATGTTCTTGCTGTGTTTGTCTGACTTTCCTCAGGCTTTTTGGTTTCCTCCCACATCACAAACACATGGCGTCGGGTTAATGACTTAAAATTAGCCTTAGACACATGACTATGGACTTTGTAAAGCACTGTGTAATATGTCAGCGTTATTTAAAAACGGCTTAAAAATGATAATATTAACACACCCCTAAAATAAAATGTTTACTGTGCATCTATTTGCCTGTAAAGAATTGACAGATCTAAATAATACATCCACATCTGTAACATATTTAATGGAGACTCTTACTACACTGTGTTTGGCACCATAACCTGAAATATAGTATTGTACAAAATATTATTGCAGCCATATAATACTGGTTGGGCACTATTTGTGTCTGGTATTAAAAAATGTTTGCTTTTATTTCTCCTGATTTATTCTACTCAAGAAAGACAATAAACATATATTTATGTAATCATTTGAAGATGGTTCTCCTTAAAAAAAATGATGTCCCATCTCTTGGAACACTCTATACTACATAGGGGGTTATGTGCCCTTTTCTATTTTTAAGATCTGTTGCTCTCTTCCTATGCATTTAGTATATTTTTGTAGCTCTATTCTATTTTAATTTCACCAATATTCATTTTCAGTTCATTTCATTTGTCTTGTGTTCTCTGCACATCCATTGTTTCCATCTGTTTCCTTATTTGTGTTATAGCAACACAACGTTCAGTGATTTCTATTATTGTGATGCCCACTAGTGGATCTATATAGCTAATGACTGTGGAGAATCACTGGGGACTCAGCTGTTCATT
>NC_092867.1:18674819-18686353 GCF_032062135.1 Pyxicephalus adspersus | reverse complement strand
CATTCTTCCTACTGACCACCACACTAATTTACTAAGAATTGTAGATATAGTAATAAAGGCAGGGGTTCCCTGAAGACCTGAAAGTTATTCCAAAGGGTTCCCACATGTTAAAAAGGTTGAGAAACACTGCCCTAGAGCCTTGACATAAGTAACAGGATAACCTTTTTTTTTTATATAAAGATGGAGATATAACTTGAAAAAAGCAAATGTTAAATAAGATCATCATCATTTTCAACAAACCAGTCATAGCCCAAGACCATCAGTATGGAAACCGTTATGGTGATGGTCTCGGGCTACAACTGGTTTGTTCCATACTGATGGTCTTGGGCTACAACTGGTTTGTTGGTTTGGTAGGGCTGGAAAGGCGAGGAATATATGTGGACTGTGAACTACAATAGACAATTCAGACATTCTTGTATGGGATTCATAACAACAGATGTGGAAGTTTGTAAATATTTGTTGGACTTATGTAGTTTCACTGAACATAACATTTGTACTTGTCATTGCAGCCTATAAAACATTGCTAGTATGTTGGCTATGTTTACTAAAGATGAATTGTGTTTCTAGAAGCATCACCAGGCTCTGTGTTGGATTGTATCCATGTTAGCTGTGAACAAGCTGTCCTTGATCTCCAGTAGAGGGTTATGTTTAAAGACATAGCCGGATGTAGTCAAAGCCAGGAGGCTGAAGGCAACATGGCTGAAGACAGGTCTTCTCCACAATAAACTTAAGCCTTAATTTCAATGGCCAAAGCAAGCTCACTGCTTCCAGAAAGTTGAAGTGACCTGAGTGGCAGTATAGGTACCTGATTGCTATAACAGCTGCCATGCAGAACAAGAACAGGAGCTTCAGGTTCGCTGATCATCTTCTGCATGACCATTTCCATGTTTTGGTGTCCCCACCATACCAGAAAAGGAGAGCAAAACTGGGTCATTGGTTAATATATAGTGCACACATTTTTATATAGAACAGTTTTAAGATAAACAAACAATTAAAGGATCAAAAGTTTCTTCTTTATTTGTTCTTCTTTCATTCACATTGTTCAGTTACCCAGAAAAAAGTATTCTACCATTACCTTTTTATTCTACAGTGCATTACGAATGAAATGCGAAGCAACAATTACACCACTTCCCAGGATCTCCCCAACAATGTTCTGGATTTTGTGAAACTTCATCCTCTTATGGCTGAAGCGGTAAAGTCTATCGATAAGCAGCCAATCATCATGAAGAAGAACATCATTTATGCCCAGATTGCGGCAGACAGAGTTACAGCTCTGGATAAGGAACAATACGATGTCCTATTTCTTGGCACAGGTCTGTATAATGACATTGTTTCTTAGAAGGTGGAGGCCTTAACAAATATTGTGGATTTTAAGTTGGATTTTTATTAATTGCCAGAAATGGGCTTCCTTTAATTTCAGCTATCAAAAGCATATTGGTCGGTTCATCACTAGGTGAAGTGCTTGTGAAAAACCATCTTGTAGAGGAGAAATACAGAAATAAAAAAGCTACCTCAATAATCATTCTCATAGGTTGATTAGTAAATCATCTCAGAAGTACTGCTTTATTTATATAACAGTTATCTGAGTGGTTTTATTATGTGGCTCTGGTTTATATAAGGAAAGAGTATTGATACATTTGGTGCACATATATATGATACTGCAAATATGCTTCCAAGTTCTTTAGGGGCACGACAAAATTATTTTTTTAAAACTTAGTTTCCAATGTCAGTGTTTGAAGTTCAGATTTCTGATGTTCCTCATAATTTGATTTACACAGATAATGGTTGGATTCACAAGGCAGTAGTCATCAAATCCCAAGTTCATATCATCGAAGAGATCCAGATCTTTAAGAAGCCTCAGCCTATTGAGAAATTGGTGATCTCCAAGAAACAGGTACAGTCTATGTCTTTCATGTTTTCAGTATATAAGTATATTTAAATCTAACCTGGAGTGTAAGATCATTTTCTACCCCAGCACAATCCAGCTTTATACCAAGGTTTTCCAAGCTTCATCTGCAGAGTAGGTACAACACATTGGCAGGACACTGCACCAGGGTAACACATTCTGTTCTCACGGACCTTTCAAATCTCTCATCATCTGAAACTCATTTTGTGGCTCTACATCAAGTCATTGGTAGGCTGATAAAGTTGGATTCATGTGAGTAACCTTTCTGTCCAGGTTTATGGGATCTGTCTAATGATTTTCCAATAGCTGTAGTAACACATTTTTCACATCCATGCTGAACACATAAGAAAACCCCAATGCAATAAAACAACCATTTTAGTGATAAACCATTTGGTAATTATAACAGCAAAAGACCGAAAATACAGATATGAAAATATAAAACCAAACAGGACTCTTTCAGCATGTCAAAGCACACGAGAACCAAAACTTTACTGCCAAACCCAGGTTTAAATTTACAGTACTAGTTTGACGATTGAGCTCTGCGTTATTACCTATTCCAAAGATATTCAGTGCCAGCATGGTGTTGCAGCCATTTTTGTCTATGTTAAAAGTAATGTTGGGTCCTTCTCCATTTCCATGACAAGCAAAGGTTGGCTCTGCAGGTAAGAAAGGATTATGATCAGATTCCATGCACATAGTAACATTCTTTGTCATTGAGTATACTATTTTTAACAGATCCAAATAAAGACAAGAAAAGTAAATATCTACTTTGATTAAATTGTCCATAGTTAGAATCATAATATTCTTTGTCAAACAATAGTTTGCCAGGAATTCCAGTATTATCTCTACAATACCTATCCTTTCTGGCCTTATAGTCAGCATTCTTCATAATCGACAGTCCCATTCTTCCAATCACGGTGCAAAATGACCTCACCCAATCTGTTGCTGATAATGGAGTGAAAATAAATAGTCCTGTCCTTTATGAAGGGGGAGAAAGCAATGGTAATGGAGACTTGCAGACATATTGACTTAATAATGAAAAGCGTTTCAAAGTATAGTGAGCAGGCTTAGCATCTAAGAGAGTTTGTTCATTTAATTTCCACATAAGGGGATGTGTGTTCTTACTATGGTTCTTATTAGATGTACAATTGCTCTATTTTCATATTGTGCTTTCGTATGACTGTACTGTTGGAATTTACCTTTTGAAATGCAAATACAAATAGATTTACCCGTAATTTCCACATAAAGGGACACTTAGGGCCCTTTCACACTTGCAGTGAAAAACCACACAGTTGGTCACTTCCAGTCACATAGCAAACTTCTGCTATTCATCCAGGAGCTGCAAACCATAGCACACAAGTTTTGCACATGTTACCCTTCTTCTTGCCATGACAAACCAGTTCTTCCTCCAGAAGAGGAAAGCAACCACACACCCAAAAGTTACACACTTCCAGGAACCGTCATGCAACTGCTGCAACCCACACGCATGCACAAAATTGAATAAGTGCGGTTGAGCCTGAGGTACAATTTGGAGTCAATCGCAAGTCTGAAACTTTCAACATTTATGCAATTCTATGCTATTTTATTAACCACTAAATAGAACCATTTTCCAAACACACTTTTTTTTCTAAGCTAAAGTTTAGTATTTTCGCCAGCTTTCTAATTTGGAAACAACTGCGTTGGTGCCATTTCTAATATTTGTGTTTATTCACAAGCTCGTCCCATCATTTGCACATATTTATGAACTGCTTGAATGAATGTTTACATCAACATTCAAATGTAAAGTGTTCCCGCAGGGGAATTTATTATTTATGGGCTGGCTACATTTAGACAGAATATGTTTGGAATTCCAAGGAAAGGAATGAAAGAATTATTATTCTCACTTATTATATTAGGAGTTGATCTAGGTTTACACAGAATTGCATATTACAGGACATCCATCTGCTAACCTTTATCTGTAGTCCTTGCATGTTTCTTACTAAACTTCTTACTTCTGTAACATAATGGAACTAAATTCTGATTTATTTATGATTTTGTAGAAACCAAAACCTTTAGCATATACAGAATGATTTACCTATTACGGTATTTTGTTATAGTTCAGTTACAGTTAAATATTCTGATTGTCATAATTAAAATGAGTAGCTTTATTGGCATTTTTGGTATATAGGGCCCTGGCTTATTGGAGTTAAGGATTACCAGGATATGTTATCTATTAAGGTTTTAGGGGGCACATATAAATATTTGATACAAGATGCTTTACTGACACAGTGTAGAGCATGCTGAGGCTGCTGTTAAAGCAAATGTAAAACAGAAAATTTGATTTTTATGCATGTGAAGTGAGTCATGTCTTAATTTCAGTACAAGAAACCATATTTGTAATGTAACATTAGAAGTTAATTGGCCATTTTGTGTTTGTTTGCCAATTAAACAATGCAATTATACTTAAAATATGGTTTCTTAAATTAGTGTCACTTGTGACTGATTGAAGATATATGTAAAGTACCTTTAAAATCCCATTTTTTTGTGTTAAAGAGTGTCTGATCTAATATTTGCTAACATCCACTGTAAAGCTGCGTACACACTTCCAATTTTTATCGTTCAAAATGAACGACGAACGATCGATTGGGCAAAAATCGTTCGTAAAAAAAGTAACCAACGACGCCGACGAACGAGGAAAGTCGTTGGAAACGAACGACCGGACCGGCGGATCGGATTGGACGACGATCGTTGACCATCGTTCGTGTGTACGATCGTTCGTTGATCATCCATGGTCTGAGCATGCGTGACGAACGAACGTTCGTTCACTTCCTGTCGTGCACGTCACTCCCTCTGTCGCTCAAACGATCGTATCTATTGTGTGTACAATATCTACGAACGATCGTGTCGTTATCTGTATGTGCAGGATCGGTGCTATACGATCGTTCGTAGATATCGTGCAGGATCGTTCGTCGTTCGTTTAACAACGATAATAATTGGAAGTGTGTACGTAGCTTTAGTTCTGCTCTCTTTAGTTTATCAGAGCCTGCAAAACAAAGGGGTCTTGAGAAGTGAGAGAAGACAGCATGTAGAAAAGCTGAAAGTTTCTGGGTAGTGGAGTGGTGGGAGTTTGCATTTCCTTCATACTGGATAGACACGTCTTACCAAGCCAGCTCTAATGTATTCATCCTAGTCCCAGAATATATCAACTTCATGTATTCACATCATGTCCTCACATCATGTCCTCACCATTTCCCTGACCCTGCTGAATTGTTCTGGTTTGCTACCAAATTGTCAGTTTTAGGAGCCTCTCTCAGGGCTTGTTTACTGCTTGTGTTATTTCAGTTTATATGAACTCCAAGCCAGTTTTAGAAAGGAGACAGCTTGTATTTTCATGTAATTCTAATCATCTCGTACGGTGAACTTATTGAACCCATTTTAAAAACTAAACCACCAGCACAGCAATTCTGGGCCTCCCTAATGATAATAAATGATTAGGCTGAATTAATTAGATGCTGGTCACAAGTGAAAGTCTTGTTTCAAAAGTTCCTAATTAGAAATTAAAAATTGTGTAACAAATCCAATATGTCTTGCCTTTGTCTTACAGAATAGTTTGTATATTGGAGCACAAAGTGGAGTTGTGCAGTTACCACTGTCTGGATGTAGCCGATACACCTCGTGCTATGACTGTATCCTGGCCAGGAACCCATATTGTGGTTGGGATGGCAATGTCTGTCGGGAACCCCAAACATCACAAGACAGGTTAGTTATCCTATGGTAAACTATGTGACCGAAAACACACTGTTAAGCATGGTGGTCCAACGTTTTTCTTTCAGGGACCTGATTGCGTACTGTCCAACTAGTGAATGGCCAAAATACTTTCAATGAAGCTTGGGGTGCACTGCGCATGCTCTCCTCCCCCCCAAAAAAAGAGGAATGTTTACCTTGTGCCCTACAGTGGGCGGGTAACAGTTAAATTGAACAAAAGCATACTTGATGTATATACAGCACGTGCAAAGAGTGGAGTGGCCAAGAGTAAAACCCATTTACAGTTCAGGAGTAAGGAGTATGGATACCATACTGGATGGTATAGATACCATGTGCTCATCTTGATTGGCCAGATGCGGATGACGTAACTCCCACTCTGGCACGCAGTGGAAGCCAGGATTGTTGGATATCCTGGAAACCAACGCTAAGATGTGCATACGCAGCCTAGTGTTCTTGACAGTTCCAAGGAGAGATCAGGCAGGTAAGAATGCTTATTGAAGAGAGGTCACTGCCTGTTCCTTTCTGCAATACCTTACCTGATCCAACATATTTAAAAGTAGAAGCAGCTATGGCCATCCACTGGTTTAATGTTAGTTGGGCTGGGGTGTTTTTATCTGAAAGTCCTTAAATGCTTGTTTCAGTTTTGTGATATATCAGTCCAGGAATGAAATTGGGGCCAGGAACCTGAATTGGAATTGCAATAGCAGCTATCTTATTGCTTTTGTAACAGGTGTAATTTCATACATCAAAGGGCAGTCAAAACACTGGTGTTTATTAACAGTAATTCTTCTATTTGGGGTACATTGGAAGTTTGTAATACCTCTCTGCCCCTGCAGACCTGTTAAGAAGAAAAGTTTAGCTTGGTTGTATAGTGCATTTCTGCATTTCAGTTACTTTGATTAATCCAAAGTGCTTTGTTATTCTCTTGTCATCATTACAATGCAATGGTAATATTATATTTTTAAAACAAAGTTTGTGTGCAGATACTGTTTGAACAGATATAAGACAACAGTTTTTAAACGTATAAGCATAACAAATTACAATTGACCCTAAACAATTATAATTTATCTTTAATGATTTTTTTTAACAGTTTGATGGGATAAGGGTAAAGTAATATATAATTAGTTAAACAGCTGCTTAAATCATTAAAGTGCTATGTATAGAATGTAAAATACAGAACACCTTTAATTACTGAAAGCACATTTGGCTTTTCTTTAGTGATAAAAATTGTTCAGGCCTCTTGAAGAATAATTTATTTTTTTCTCTTTTTTTAAAAACACATTTTCAATTCTGATTTTGGTATGGCCTGTGATTGTCATCACACTTTACTGCATGAATTGTTGTTTTTGGCTGCTTGCAGGGTACAGATGACGCAGGATATGCAGAATGGTAACGGAGGATGTTTAAACAACACAGACGAGGGTAAATGCTCTGTTTATTTTACAACATCAGTCTTGCATGCTAGTAAGAAAGTGGTACTTTAGGAGCATACACTTAGTGAGAAAGTAATTTTGTGTGATAGTAGGAGGATATGGAAGGAAAACATTCCCTTTAGATTGAAAATAAAAGTGTCTTAATGGATAGAGAGAAGAAAAACCTGAATCAGATTTTGAAAGCCACCTGTGCTCTTCACTATAGAGCTTCATCCTTCATCGTTCCTTTTGCAGTTTGATAGGGAATTCAGCATTCTACAGTTTTTATAGAGTGGAGTAATTTAGGAGATTTAATTTTTCCCTATGCAATTCAAAATGGAAAAAAAAGTTTAGTTATGCAGCAAAAGAGAAAGATCCAAGCTATAATTCCATACTATAACTGGGCTTCAGCTAGACACCATTTTCACTGACCACCAATTTAAGAGGCTTTATTCCCCCAACTCCCAAAGAATCAAATTGGTTTTAGTAGGGATTGCTTAGTTAAATTGTCACTTAAAAATGAAGTTTACATTAGCATAAATGTACCAGTAACTGTTTGCATCCTACACATAACTATGAATTCTATACCTCGGCTGGACACAAGGCTTTAACTTCTGATCAGATAATTAATAAGCTCCAACCACTGTTATTCAGTTGTCAAATGACAGAAATTCTTTGGCCAGGCAAATTACTGCTATTTATTAGGAGCTGAATTTGAATAGGTGAAGTCCATTGTCCTGGGGCTAGGATACATAGGCCTCCACACAAGGACATCAATTCTCTGTATGTCTTTGCTGTATAGGTAATAACAGTATTAAAAAAAAACTGCTCAACTCCTACATTATTATTTTATCCTTGGCATTTGGGCTGCATGCTACATTATCTGTTTGTTTTATATTAGCAAAGACATGTTTTATTTATCAGTAATAGGTTACCAGTTTTATTTATTGTTCTACTCAAATTGTATCATCTGGGATTTTCTGCATCATATCAGATAAATCAATATTAGTTTGAAGGGAAGGAAGGTTATGTAGAAGAGAGAATAAGAAGATAGTATTTGGGCATTATTAAGTAGTAAATTTATGTGGCCTCTTTAGACCTCTTATTGATTCTTTTCCGTTGGGAGTCTCATAATACTTCATGACATTTTTCTGTTTTCTATTCTTAAGCAAAAAGCATTACATTTTACTAATAGATATCTTTGGTTTTAGCTGTTCCTGTGAAGAAACAGCGAACTGTTGTAAAAGGAGATGATGTCCTTCTGCAGTGCGACCTTTGGTCCAATCTGGCTAAGCCTCTTTGGCTAGTGAACGGCACCGACCCATTGGAAGATGATGATGGTCACCTTCGAGTGGGAGTCGATGGACTGCTTATCACAGATGCTCTTTTGGAACACAGTGGTGACTATGACTGTTACTCTGAAGAAAAAGGTTTGCAGTCCATAGTTGTATCATATAATGTCAACGTTTTACTCGAACTTCCAAAGGAGAAAGCATCTGAAACAACCCCCATTGTCCAATTACCAACACCAGCAACTCATTCTTCCTCCAAGCTGGAGTTTGTCTACATTTCAATCATAACGATTCTTGGTGGATTGTGCCTAGTGCTCTCTATAGTCTTATTGTACGTCTCTTGCCAGCAAAAAAGAAAGGGTAAATACGCAATGAGCACTCCTCGGATTACCAGTGTAGAACTTCAGACAGTATCTTCCAACTTTAAGGACAAGTCTGAGGAACACAACAACTATTCTGATGGATGCCTTCAGATAATTCCAGGGGAGGCACCAACTGCATCTCCAAACAAGACAAATCCTCCTCCTCCACCACCACCACCTCCTTTACCATCAGAGTTTACCAATGGAATCAGTACCCTGCCTAACATGTTGAGGAAAATGAATGGTAATAGTTACATGCTTTTAAGACAGAGTGAGGAGGCAAGTTCTCCTTTGTACAATTCATTCACGGAGGAACTTAGCAAAATCCTGGAGAAAAGGAAACATACGCAGTTGGTTGAAAAGTTGGATGAAAGTTCTGTTTAGTAAAAACTAATAAGAGACTGTGAAACAAGAAATCTACCTCAAATTACCTATTTTTTAAAAAGAAAAAAAAACTTTATATTATATTTTCATTCTGCTTATCTTTTAATTTTATTTATAAACAGAAACCGCACAAGAAGTGCAGTGACAGGTCTACAACTCTTTCACACAATACACCTTTATCTGTGGAGCTTTAGGGTTCTTTTCTGCTAAAAAATGGACATGTTGTAGGAGGCTGTGCTCTCCTTGAGGATCCTGCTCTGTTATGGAAAAAACAATGGCCGAAGGAAAAAAAAGGTAGGTGTGTATATTTCTTACTGTGGGTTCTGTACAGATATGTGTTGAATTTTGGATCTGCGTTTGGTGAGCAGCATTTCATTTTGCATGATTTTTTCCTGTATACAATTGGGTTGCAATGCTTTGTGAATGCGTGTGAACCACATCTCAAATGCAAGTAATTTTTGTTTGAAAGCATGATGTGTTTATGTTGCTTCTGAGTCTGGTACCCCTGAATACCGATTACAGCAGATGATTTGCTGCATAAGAGAAAAATGTATTTGTTGTATCTTTATTTATTCGGTGCATTGGCCTTAAAAACCCAACTGATTTTTCTGCTTAAATCTTTTAACTATATTCCGGAGGCATTAAAGTAAAATTTGTACAAAGTGTTTAGTTATGTATGAAACAACCACTAAGTAGGACCAAGAGTGACTCTTGCTTTTTGATGAGAAGCAGTGGGGTCCCTGCAGGTCTGACTCAGCATGGGACATAATAGACCAATCACCCCCCTTCATAGGGCGGACTTTAGTACTTTGTGCTTTCAAAAGAAACAGTAAGTCTTTGCACTTTTTATGCAACTGGAATGTACTTTAGGTGATTTAAGAAGAAAGTTAAACTGGACCATTTGCATTAACACGTGTCATAAAGAACTGCCTGGATGTAAATGGCCCCTAAAAGTTTACAAAAACATATAGGAGTATAATGCAGGGTTTTTCTGGATGTACAAGAAATGTATGCCATAGAATAATGCAGCATTGTTTTAATCAGGACTTAAATGTTTTTTTTTTAAAGGAATATGTGCAAAAAATATAGGGATAAATGTTATAAAAGATTTATGTACTAACATCAAAATGTAAAGCACCTAAGTTATTGAAGTTTTTGTGTTTGGTAATAAAGACATTTGATGCAAAAAGTTGCCTCTCTTATGTAAATAATATTTGCGTTTATAAGAGAAATAGAATTAGGAATTATGGACCATGAATATAGTTTTTTATTTGCTTCTATAATTTGGTTTTGTAAAACTTTAATATTAATATTACAAGTATGCCAAGAAAATATATTGAGAGGGAGCTCAAACTATTGTGAATTTTGCAGACAAATCAGTGATGGTTATTAATAAAGCTAACAGGAGTTTCAAAATATCACCTTCCCATATGACCACCCCTGCAAAGTGCTTGTTTTCCTCTAGGAGGACTGGAATAGGAACAATACTTACCTTGGTACTCACTTCCAGCAGAATGTGAATGGGCCCTTAGCATGCTCAGCTACCATTCAGAACTGCTTTAAGGATTTCTAAAGCTTATATTTAAAACCTTTGCTACATGTTAGCTGAACACAGCCTGAAATTATGTCTGTGGACTTTGTTTGTCTTGCATAAAATTCTTCAATTAACTCATCAAGTAAACACACACAAACACACTTTACACATTCTGTGAAATGAGTCTAAAATGAGTTAAATTGAAGTTGCAAGTAACAGTCATGCATTACATACATTCTGGCTGCTGTTGAAGAAGTTGCCATATTTTCTAATGCCCAGCCTTCTATACAAACCTATTGACGGGTATCCTTTGGAGGTCTTTGGTCTCCTGTCTGTGGTGCCAGTCATATTGTTAGGAAAGTAACTCTTCAATGACGTGGCACATGAAGGAGATGTAATAAATAGAACACTTTAATGTTTAGCAAAACTCCAAAGTAAAAATCTTCATAGTAGATGAAGCTCTAATGGCTTCATACAAAGGCTGAATTTACAGTCATATTCACGCGGATTACTTTGCAATGTCATTTGTTATTTTTATTGCAGCCCCTTTACTGCCAAAACCCAGAAAAAATGTCTACAGCAAAGAATAAATTGTGAATGTTCTTTCCAGGTTGGAGCTCCTCCAGTTCAAGTAACCTCTCAGAATGATTATACTGTGAATTAGTTGAGTCTTTTGTGTTCACATACTCAAGTGATTGCTTATTTCAGCTCTCCAGCCTGATCCAGAAAATCAATGAGATAGCTTATTAAAATCTGTAATGTAAAAAGTACAATTGAATTCACTTCTAGCTATACAAGTAGTTAGGCCAAGTGACTCCTGCATTCTTGATCAATACTGATTAAAAAGCATTGGCATACCACTGAGCACACAACCTTCTCATATTTTAGTTTTCAATCCTA
>NC_092867.1:18663319-18674715 GCF_032062135.1 Pyxicephalus adspersus | reverse complement strand
GGACTAGGCTAAAGGCCATTAGTTCCAAAGCATGAAACAAGGTTCAAGCAACCCAAAACCAAAATGATACTGCAGCTTAGTGATCTTTAGCTGTGGTGACTGCATTCATTTTCAAGTATTATTGTGCACGTATTCACCTTAAAAAATGCTTTCAGTAGTATATTTTATAAGCAAAAAGTGGAGCAAAAAACAGAGGTCTATTGTTACGCACCATTCACACAATTGTAGTAACTGGAAATGATTGTTGACTTTTTTGAGGGCCGCGTAACAACTTTTAGGGCTCTATTTATAAAACAGGGAATCATTTTCTCTAACATTCTCTTGTGGGAATCTAAGGTACATGTGTTTCAATTGCAGTATTTTATTCCCACCAGGGAATGTTTGAGAAAATGATTCCCTATTTATAAATAGAGCCCTTATTGTATGTCAACCACAATGTCAGCTTGGTGAAAAATCTCAATAAAAAAGAGTCCTGGATTAAAGTAAAAAATGACCAAAAACATTTAAAGGGAGCCTACACTTTTCCTCTCCCCCTTACACTAACCCTCTCCATTACTTTAACCTACCTCTCCACAGTTCTATACATGCCAAGATCCAAAGGGTTGCATTACAGCATTTACTTACATTCTCCCACCACAAAACATTTTGAAGATGGGGATTAGTCTACACAAATACAACATTAGGGATAAATCACTCAATGCCAAAATTTTCTGTAGGATAGAATGAAAAATTTATTATTAAAATAGTTCATAAATCTATTTATCCCACTGAAGAACACTAATGGCAGCAAGAGGAAAGTATATTTTTTGTTTCCTAACAGGGACAATATATCATTCCTAAAATGTAATCTATCAGTAACTTGCACATTTGTTTCCCTAAGTGAATCTGTGTTGTAGAGCTACAAGTCCTGGCAGATGTAGTAGAACCAATACTCTCCAAGGCTCAAGCAATCCCTAGGAATTGGAACAGAACATTTGACGTGTTTGGCATTCACAATGCAGCGCATAGTTCCTGTTTTGTGAAGCTCTGGGCACATTTCTGTGCAATTGTAATTTGTTTTCACAGCCTGACCCAGCAGCAAATAGATGACATTGAAATGCGCAGGATTGTCGTGAAGAAGCAGACAATAGAAAATAAAGATTTACCCTTTCAGGCTGCCATAGCTGCTTCCATAAGAAGGAAATATGTATAGGAAAAGCTTTCACATAAATACTTCAACATGTTAAATTCGAGATACAATCTGTGACGTCACCTGAAATTGTACTCTGTTCACATACTGCCCAGCTTTGTGTTTGGAGGTAAACCCTGCATCTAGTATTAAAATTTCTAAGCAATATCTGCAAAAAGTGTTTGCATGGGGTTCTTCCGGGCACTCCAGTTTCTGCTACAATTCCAAAAACATACAATTAGTTTAATTGGCTACCCCAGAAATTGTCAGTGTTCCATGTAGAAAACCCACAACAAAACCAAAGCGTGGCATGAGCTGCTGGGCGAAATATGGGATTTCTGAAAAAAAAAAATTGCCATAATTTTAGGATTTTAGTTTGCATTTTTACATATCCCTACAACACAGATTCTGACCAGAGAAGGCTATGCACCTCCAAGCCATCTTGCATTTGTGTACCTTCCACACAATTACCAATCATTTATATTTAGTATATGAAAAGCCAAAATGTTTTTGTTCAGTTTTGCATAGAGCAAAGGGGGCTAAAACTCCAGTCAAGTTATATTTGTACTACCTTTAGACTGTTGGGAAAGTTTTACTTCTTGACCTGGACATACAGCAGGAAATTAGAGAAAATGATCCGAAGTAAACAGAATTCCCAGTATACAGATTTGTCCAACAGGTGTCTCTGCTGGAGAGGTTTTCCTAACCTATTGCTCTCATGACAATTAAAAATGTTTGGATTTCCCCTCACTTATTCTTACACTTCCCATTGTATCCAAACCTAAGAAAAAATAAATTTGCCTTTACATACACTTTTTAAAAAATAGCACAATTCTTTTTGCTTTTATATTCTCAGGTGTATTTCAAACCCTTCCTTAATAACTGAATAGATTGTTAACCCACTTTCCATATCTTTACCTTCATACATTATTAGACTATAAGCCAGCCATTCTCAACCAAGGTTCCTTCAGAGGGTACTAGGGATTCCTTGAGCTTTGACCGATTGTCCTTGCATGTGATGGCGACTTCATACTTTTATGGCAAAAGCCATTTGGCAGTGTAAGTAGCATGACACATAAAACTCTTATTAGTGGCCTGTGAGGAGGACATTTTTTCCACTGACCACCATTTTTTTTTCTGTACTGGCAGAAATAAAAATACGAAAACGCAGACAAGCATATTCTGCCACTCCACCATTTTCCGTTTTTCCAAACAGAAGAGTCGAATCAGCAAAATCAATAAACTGTAACCAATAACAAAACATAACGAATGGGTAAAACTCATGGAACAGATAAAAAAACAGTTGCTCTGATAACATTAAGAACCAGGCGTGTTACTACTTACACATCTTCACAATGAATTTGAAGGATAATACACAATACTAATAAATTGAATATCAATAGCCATCCAACTTTGGGCCCCCAGTAGGTGGCTAACCCTACCAGATCACATATATACTAAGATGTGCCCAGATTTCTATTGTCATACCAAACCGTATGATGGAAAAGTTTGATTATTTTGTTGAGTGCATACTGCATCCAAGTGTCAAAGAATTTGTGTGTGTGGGTGTCACGATGTTGGGTGGCCTTTTGTGGGTTTTTTAGTAGGGATTCCCCATTATTTCAAGGTTGAGAACGGCAGCTGTAAGCTTGTCCTCTTCTGTTACCTTCTTATTAGAAAACAGGCTTTACTATCTTATATATCCTTCCTTATACCTGAATAATTGTAAGCTCTTCTATCTGTATTCATCCCAATATATAAACATACTGTGCTGTCTTCCGTATTCTTCCGTACACAATTTTATCGACTGTATGTCCCCATACATACTAACAGGCTGCAAGCTCCTTTCCTTACCATTATCTAAGCAGTGTTGTTATGATTCCTGCATCATCTTAATGCTCTTCTTTACTTGCACTGCTATATGTCAGGGTAGGGACATGAAGAAGTGATGGCAGGGAATACATTAGGGTTGCATTGCTGGTCACTCCATCTGAAGTTGTACTTTATATAGCCAGCTTTAACACATCATCACCTTTCAAAACAGCAGAAATCCATACCAAAAACTGTAAATAGAAGACATTCAAAATATTTTACTGCTTATTAGTGTTAAGTTAAAGCTGAATAATTGTCCTGAAAATATTTTTTCACCTTGGGTGTATGTGGGGATAATCAATTTGTGTGTCTATTCTTGTGTGTGCACGGTGTATGTGTGCAGCAATTGTGGGGGTTGTCTTAATTAAGCTTTAGTATATATAGTCACAGGGGGGTTGGCAGTATAAAGGTAGATGTCTATTGTGACATTGTGAGTCTATGAGACTTCTCCTGCCTGTCCTGCATGTAGATTGGAAGGTCAGAGTGCTTACATTTCTGCTATCCGGCCACTGAACCATGATTGTCACAACTCAGACATTGAAGGGCTGAGTTTTGTTCCTAGTTACAAAGTCATTCTAAAGGTAGAAAGGTGCACAGAGAAGGGGTTTTCTGATAGCAGGTACTTTGTGGTATCTGCACTTAAGAAGGACTTTTACCGATATAGGTCTAAAATAATAGATGGGCTTGCTTTATATAATCCCAAAACATCCCAAGAAGAGGGATAGTGGTAATAAAGATCACAAGAGAGAAACTTTGCTTTACATCTGAAACATTTAGGAACTTCACAAACCTTGCAGAGCTGCATATAAAACATGTATTTGTTAATGAAAAGACAATATTGCACAAAAGGTTTAATTCCCACACGTAAGGGTGACTTGCAGCAGGTGTGGGATGGTGTTGTTTTTGTGATATAATGGACATCTAGCAATAGAAAAGCTTGGTTTCTCATCCATCATTATTTTATCTCCATCTCTAATAGCTTGTTTTTTCTGCTCTCAATTGAATCTTCGGAACATAAGTGTTAATGTCATCCAGCATGGAGCTGTATTTTATTATTGTAATGATAAACTATGTACTGACTGAATTCCTGGAAAGCTGCTAATGTGGGGGCTCTGATTGCAGATGATGTATTAAGAATTATGTAAATAAGTAAATATCAAATGACACAATACCACATCCATTATGCTTTTCTTGTAAAGCTGGAGATGAATATAACAGCTAGGGATTAACGATTCCAAAAAAATATTGGCTCACAATATATCATCTCTTACATAGTCTAACCCAATTTATTTTACACTGATTATTTTATCTTTTTTTTGGAATGTGGGAGGGAACCCATGCAAATACTGGGGGAACATACAAACTGCATTCACACCTGGGGGATATTTGAACCTTACACCCTAGTGCTGCAAGGCCAGAGTTCTAGCCATAGAACCATTGTGCTGTCCTAGTATAGCAAATGCTTATATTTCTGTTGTCAGGCAGATGTGCACTGTAAATTGGGTATTATATATAATTTTTTGTCCAAGTTTAATTATCTTGCAATAACTCCTGATTATTTCTTTTTTCTATCTCTTGATTAAAGGAGGCACGAACAGTATTCTGAAGCAAGAACAGGCAACTGCAGAATGGGAATTGCAATACAAGTAGCATGTGGCATTTTTATTATGGAGAGGCGATTATAAAACAATCAAGACTTGAACAGAGTGCAATCTGCCAGTTAGAAGCTAATTATTCAAGATGGTCAGTTAATGGCTCCAGCTGTCCTCCTAATACCTTTGGGGTGACTACACACACTTATGTGAGGATATTAAGTAACAATGGCAAGAACAAAAATATTCCCTTGCAAGCTTTTACTCCCAAGACGCACCTGGAGCACAACACATCTGCACTTCAGCTCTGTTTAAAGACCTCACATATGCACTTTGTACTGAAAGGAGCAGTGGATTTTCACATGAAGATTGCACATTGCCATGGAAGGAAACATTTTGCTGAACTGGTGTAGAGTATTGCTGTAAAGAGGATTTGTAGCCCATTACTGACCTAGCGCCACTTATTTCTGTTTTATCATTCCTAAATGCTTATTTTTTACACAAGGGCTTTGTCAGTCATTCTAAAGGGAGATCCTAGCTTACTAATGGTTTGCACATTGTATTATTTTGTATGCCATTTTATGTCTTGTAGACTGCTTTTGAACCTCTAATTAGTTTTCCCTCCTTGTACAACTAGTTCAAAACAAAGTGCTGAAATAACTTTAATGGTCATATTCAGCTGCCATTTCCAGTTTAGATTAAAACAAAATTAGATGGCTAGTTATTATGGCACACCAAATAGTTAAATTCCAAACAGGAGGGTGCAGAGGCACATTGGTATTACGGGAGTGTACATATCATTGTAGCTCTTTCCTTTCATGCTTTCTGTGTATGTATGTTGCAGCATAGCATTAAATGTTCTTAGTATGTGCCACCCACTCACAATCCACCCACCATCATTTAGAATATTATATTTTAATAGGTTTTTCACCTAGCCATGGAGTCTGTAATATAAAATTGTTAAATTGATAATACTGATTTTAGAGTTGAGAGATGCATAGTAAAGAGCAACCAATCACTTTTTCATTGCTTAACCACAATCAGATAGTATAACCTAGTATTTTGCAATAATCTATATATATATACCTGTCCTACATATTGTACCGTAGATCTTTGCTCTATAATAGCTGATGTCTTTGCACCACCTGACACACTTCTGTTTTGTCTGGTGCCCTCCTATCCTTAGTACAGGATAGTAAAGTAGCGGTCAGAGCAGCAGACATCTGACTCACCAGAATGCTTAAGAAACTTGGGGTGACATAGTTCTTGAAGACTTTGGGACAAGTAAATATATGTTTCTTCATTTACAGAAATGTTAGCTTTTCTTTTTTGCTCCAGAGGTGACGAGGTTATGTGAATCATGGCTCTACCTTACTGCTCTGCATACTATTTTGTCTCAGCAGTATGAAAACAAATGGGAAATATCAAGCCAAACTTTCATTTGCCTGTGAAATAAAAAATGAAAGCTTGTACACTAGATCTTTCTTAGATGAACAGCACTTGAAATATTGATCTGTAGAGCTGCAATTTGTCTTTTACCAGGCTATTGTCTGATATAAACAATACACGCGCACCCCTGGAAGCAGAATTTCATCAGACATGTATGTTTGTAAATTGGCTTTGTATAAAATATCTTTACTAAATCTGAAGATGACTGTCAGCTTTTAACTCTATTTTTATTAAAAAATTAAATTAAAGAAAAATGTAGCTTGTCAAATCATATAAAAAAAGCTGGCAGACTTTAAAAGCTGTGGCCTTTTATTTTGCCAAAAAGAAAATATCTGCCACTCTCCAGCTGCTGCAGTAATGAAAGCAGTTTGGACTCCCAAAGTAACAAGCCTGTTTAACTTGTTGTTCACTGACTATACTACCATCCTGGTACTATATAGATTGTTTATTCTATAACTTTTATATGGAATGGTATATTGGTCATTGTGTACAAGGATTACAAATATTAGTTTTGAATACTTTGTAGTTTGTTTTTCACTGGCAGTGAATATGGAGACTCTGGATTCACACATCTACATTGGAGTAATGGATTAGTGTGCTTTGCACTAAGCATTGAAAAAGGTGCGTGTACTATTTTTATGTAATGCAACATACTAATAGTGTATCACTGTGGGTTGTAGTGTGTTTAACGCATGTCTATCAGGTGCATTGGGTTGCCATAAAACAAATGGAACCATAGGCTGCACCTACCTGCAAAGTGTGTATTACTGCAGTGCAACAATCAGAGTCAAAAGTCAAGCAAATACCATTGTTTTAATGGTTCCACTATACACCTATGCTCTGCATTAGAAGAAGAAAATGGGGTTAAATAAACTTACATTGTGTAAAAATAAGGCATTGAGAAAATGAAAAAAGCTGCACAATAATATGTTGTATTTTGTTGTATTGTGTTGTATGCTGCTCAGGTTCAGTCAGGTCAGGCCAATGTTTCTAGTCCAACTATGACTGTACTTAGAAGTTAAAAACTAGCACTTTGACTGAAATAATGTACTGAGGCATACGCTATACCAGCAACGCATGTCTTTCTTACACTTATGCAATATACATACAAGATAACCACAGCACAATCATTTAAAATATGTCAATGCTGCAATTACATTTTTATTATCTTCAGCACTCTTTAAATGCACACAGCATTTATTTGGCTCTTCTAGAATGGTGTGGACTGTAGCTGTCTATAGGCCATTCTTTGGATTGCATTATGTCATAGCATCCCCTATTCATTTGCATTCCATCTACTATTTTTTATTATCTCTGAACATGCATCTTAAACAAAGGCAGAGCATACACAGACAATGCATTTGACATTCCTCTTCCACAGTGACCTAATAAAACATAGACAACAGTTGTTCTAAAAGCTAAAATGCATTTTATTTACATCAGACAATAAATCCCCTGAGACTAGCAGATATAAAGCTATGAGATTGTAGGCACCCTTACATACTACAACTTTACTTTTTTAAAAGTATTCAAGGTAAAAGGTAACTTTTAGGGGAGTGATTAGTCCAGTGGCCTCTGTAAGGGGTCCTACGAGTCTTACAGGGAACTTACATTTTGTCAGAGCCTATAGCTAATACAAAACCTTTTCCTGTGTCAATAATCTTGGACTAAAATTAATAGTAAATTAGCAGCATTAGCACATTACAGCAGAACTTGGACTATCTCCAGAGAATTGTCAGATTGGGGAATAGTCTTTAGACCTTGCAGTGCTTCCTATCTGAGCCAGCTTGAGAAGTCAATCAGCCTGGACAGTGGTATCGGCATGCCAGTTATCTTCTCAATAGGAGCAAAGGATCATTCTAGTTAAGAGAAATCCTTGTGTGTGATAACATGTTCCACCAAGGTTGGAAATGCTTATTACCTCCATATGTACTGCACCCTGGCTACCACATTGAATTACATTATGCTCTCAGTGCTTTTATCTAATATCACATTAGGTATACATGCTGTATAGTCTGTGCAGCTGGTGCTCTTTGCTCCCCCAAACACAAAAAAACAGATACAAGAACATAGCTATTCATTGATTATGTTTGTGAAAGCATAATTGGTGTGCCTCCTTCTACTAAACGCAGCTCTCAATAAGTACAAGGTATATTCATTTGCTGAAAATGACTGCTGAAATCTGTCCATTAAAGGTAGCATACCAGCACAACGTGGAATGAAGCTTTTACCAGAGCTATCCTCTACACACGCTACATTTTTCCTTTGTATTCAACCAATGCTACCAAATATACCTATAAAAAGCATTCAGGGATTGGCGTGGGTGATGCATTTTTGAATAAATACCAGCTATTATCGTCCTCTAAACATTCCAGTGTTTTAATAAAGGATGATGAACAATTGAAGTTTTTTTGTCCACTTTAATAAGTTCAGACTGACAGTATTCATCCATAAAAGGTCACAAAGCAAATGTCTCAGGCTGGATCGGTTCCTGCTGCCTAAAGCCAAATGGCAGATACAATTGTACAGTTCCATCAGTTCTTGTATTTGCCTTCATAGCTTGAGCTGGCTGTTTCTTTAATGGTATTATATTTGTTTCAAGCAATGTACATTTATGTGGTCAAGGACACACGTGTCAGAACTTGGTGTTCTTTTTGGAACCTCGTATTTACAACCTCCACATTAAAACAAAAATGGCTGACCAAATAGTGGTATAATATTATGGAATGAATAGATGTTGTGCTGATCTGGCTATTGATGTATGTCAGCTTACTGTAGAAAAAAAAAACAAAAAAAATAATTGTAAATTAAACACAATGGCAGCTGTTAAAATGCAGTAACCTAACGTAGTATTCTCTTCTCTTTCATAGACTGTTTAGTTTGCTTTTGCTGCAATAGGCTCCCTTTGAATAGACCTTGAGTTGTTGACTAATATATTCACAATGCTTTACCTATGGAAAATGTATATAATGTACTGGATGTTTTTTCCTGATATATAACAGATGTTTCTTCATATACAGTATTCATGATGCGTGAACTGTATTAAAATAACACCATCACCATTGTGAAGTGACTTGTACATTTTACCTGATAAATACATTTATATTTTTATGTAACAATGCAGCTCCCTGTGTCTTGTTTGAGTATATGTAATATAAATAATATTTGTGTAATACGCAGCCCATTGAAGCTGTTTATGAATTATTTAATACAGCAGTGCCAGTCGCACTGTCCAGTTCTATTTCACTTTTTATCAGGTGGAACCAAAAGAAAACGCCAAAAGGTATTGCTGATAGGTGAAAATAGAGTTCTACAAAACTGTATAAATTTGTTTTACATTTTTGTTGGCTAAAATATATAGAAAGGAGCAATAAACCATTTGAAAGGAGAGTCCACAATTTTTATCGTGCAACAACACAGGTACAACTTTTATTACTTTTAGTAATCTTTATTTTTTTGGGGCCCAACAAAATTGCACTTAATCAAGGCTTGGTAGAAATACTGAATAGACTTTTCACACTTTTTTTTTTTGGAAAAACCCCTAACTACACTTTGCAAAATACAAATAATAAGCCTTTACTTGTATTTTGATCGGGTAACTTCACTTGACTCAGCCATTTTGGTGTCCAGTGCCCCCCACCTAGCCTTGCCGTAGTATAAGAAGCACTGCTTTTTCCCCCTATTTCAGAGCGCTACAGGAAAACCTATAACCTATAACAACCATTGCTACCTGGCACATTTAGCTGTATGGTCCGATCCCACAACTTGTAACATCACATTTTACAATCGTGCTGGAGGGTGTTCAGTTGTCAAAACTATGAAAGCATAAATCTATCCTGCCTTTTGGTAACAGTTTAGGCTTGTGGTGCTATATTAGTATGGGAATTTTTTTAGGTACTTTTATTATTAATATTTATAATAATATTAATAAACAGTATTTATATAGCACCAATATATTATGCAGCGCTGTACATTAAAAAGGGGTTGCAAGTGACAGACAGACACAGGAGGAGGAGAGGACTTTGCCCAGAAGAGCTTACCTTAGTAGTCATTGAACATTGTTTAAATGCCACAGTCTACCTTAGTAATGTTTCTAACCTCTAACTTTCTAATGTCCATGTCTTCTAGTGGCTGCATCCAGCAGGATAGCACGCCATGTCACAAAGCTTGAATCGTATCAAACTTGTTTCTTGAACATGACAAGTGGCTTCCACAGTCACCAGTTCTCAATCCAATAAAACAACTTTGGCATGTGGTGAAATGGGAGATTTGCATCATGGATGTGTAGCCAACAAATCTGCAGCAATTGTGTGATGGTATCATGTCAATATGAAAATACCTGAGGAATGTTTCCAGCACCTTGTTGAAGCTATGTCACAAGAAGTGTGAAGGCAAAAGGGGGTCCAACCTGGTACTAGCAAGCTATACTTACTAACATGGCTGATGAGTTTCTACTAAGAGAATATCTCACATACTATTACACCACCATCACTAGCCTGAACTGCTTATACAAGGCAGGATGGAGCTATGCTTTTGTGTTTTTTACTTTGACATCTGAAAGTCACATCAGCAATAGAGACTAATCAGACCAGGCTTTAGATGGGGTGAGTGCCTTTTACTTTAAATAGGATACTTCATTATTTTTCTCCAGATACACCAAAATAAGTCATATGGCTAATGTTTAAAATTTCTTCACTTCACTTGGTCAAAACAACACAAAAAGAATCCAGCAACAGAATGGGCCATAGATAGTCCCATGAAGTCCTTTTATACTTGCCTTCTTTACCAGTCACTAGAACAGTGGTCGCCACTAAAATCACCAGCTCCTGACCGCGCATGGCCCGTGGGGGGCCAGGTGTCACTCAAAGGGGAGAAACCTCCCCCAGAGTGACATCATTATGACATAACCCCACCCACTCCCCTATCGCAGATCTGGGCCTGCAATGGGAGAGCGGGCAGGTTGTGTCCAGGGACACAGCCCACCCACTTTCTCGAGCCTGGGAACTGTACTGGGGACGTGGTCTGCGGCTCTGACTCGGGGGTGTGCCGGCCAGAGCTGCGGACCACCAAAATTTTCTTGTGCACCGCTGCACTAGAAATATGTCTACATGAAGGAAGCCATGTAAAAGCTAAAGAATCATACAAGAACTGTATTAGTTGAAATGAAGTCAAGTGGTTATTACTGGAAAGGAAACCCATTTGAACTGTATTTACACCAAGCATTTTTACCACCAAAACAATAAAAAAAACAGAACTAACCAATGAAGTGAACCTTCCCTACCCTTTTCAAAAAGTAGCAACAGCAAAGCCCAAAA